>NW_028261392.1:57747654-57760154 GCF_051295495.1 Thamnophis sirtalis | reverse complement strand
GTAGAGAAAAATCAGTTTCAGTTTCAGTTTTGGTTTATTTGTATGCCGCCCTTCTCCAGGAGGGACTCAGGGCGGCGAACAACTCAAAGGGAAAAGGGAACATAAACAACAGTACACATAATTAAAATACATGAAAATCACACAGCCATACCAGTCGAGAGGTGAGGGGAACTCATCAACCCCAGGCCTGCCGGCACAGCCAGGTTTTGACAGCTTTCCAGAAGGCCTGGAGAGAGGTGAGGGTCCGGATCTCCGCGGGGACTTCATTCCAAAGGGCCGGAGCTGCTACAGAGAAGGCCCTCCCCCAGGTAGTAGCCAGATGGCATTGGCTGGTGGACGGAACCTGGAGGAGGCCGACCCTGTGTGATCTGACGGGTCTTTGGGAGGTAAATGGCAGCAGGCGGTCTCTCAAGTACCCAGGTCCAATACCATGAAGGGCTTTATAAGTTACGACTAGGACTTTGAAGCGTATCCGGAGACCAATCGGTAGCCAGTGCAGCTCGCGGAGGATAGGTGTAACACGGGTGTACCGAGGTGCACCCACAATCGCTCGTGCGGCTGCATTCTGGATGAGTTGAAGTCTCCAAATACTCTTCAAAGGCTGCCCCATGTAGAGCACATTGCAGTAGTCCAGTCTTGAGTGGCGGGATGTTAGACATTGCAAAATTGACAGCTGTATTTTGTTCTACAAAGATAAGAGGAAGACAATGACCATGTCAGTGATTAAGTCCTCCAAAAACTGGCATGGCCCTAGTACTAAGATTCTACTTACCAGCAGCACTGGGAGGCCCTCTGTCAGTGTTCCAAGTATCATGCAGAATTAAATCAGAGTCCAAGGCAAAACGATCCTTAAAGTTCCAATTTAATAAGTCAGACATCTTGGCACATCTGTGGAATCCCAATTCTGGAAGTTACATCAGATTCCCACCCAGTTGAAAGTTCATGATCTTGTCCCCACACCCACAAATCCATCACATGGTCCAATCTTCTTCTTCCACGCTGGCATCTCCACCCAGCTGCTTCCGGTCAGATGCAGAGATGCGGAGACAAAAGATGACCTTGGGCTTCTAGAAAAGAATGACAACGATATATTCCACAATTCTACTTCTTTCTATTCCCCCCTCCCAATTACTACACTAATGAAACAGCATAATGAAATAAGAGAGAGCGTGGCAGGCCAAAGATCCTAGAAGGGATATAACTGCAGGCCTGACACCCTCTTTATCTAGTACACACAGAAGAGAGAGATGATTAAGCTAAATTCATTTGCAATGAAGGTGGAAATGCATAATTACTAAGCAAAGTTGCATTAATTTTAGTGGAAACTAAGTACAACCAACTTACTCTGGACACATTACTCTTTACTCTTATGGGAAACAAAAATGCTATGACTCGGGTTCACCATTTCAACGTTGAGCCTGATACTTGGTGGTCCAGCATTCTGTCTCTGATAGGAATCCTGAAATATATAGGCTTTCTCTATAATTTGTGCCCACAAGCAAACAATAAGGTGTTTTAGAGAACAGGAGAATAATATACCACTACTCTTCAAGCCTAGAAGTATATTTTGTGTCACTGTGGTTCACTTCCTTCCTAGGATTAAGGAGGCACCCACATGAAAGCTTCTTTAATATGACTTGGGAAAGAGCGGATTTATTGAAATGGTAGTGGGTGATGCCATTGGTCTGAATCAATAGATCAAATAAATGAAATGTAGGGTATCATTACCAGAATATTGATTGAAATGCTCCTCTTGGCTGTCACTCACAGACATCTAAAGATTGCTTTACTCCTCAATAAAATAGTCATCAATGTCTGGCCCATATGATGCATTGGGATTGCTAGACAATCCCTCAGGTGTCAAAAAGATTAGGGATCCCTAGCAAAGGATCCAACATAATCTATTAGTTGCTTTTAAACAATGCCTTTGATTCCATGCCATGATCCATCTATTGCCTTAACAGCTGTAGACTTCTGAGTTGCACTCGGAAATCTATTTCTGTGGGTCAGAATTGTTGGTTACAATTCCACTATATCAGTGTATGTCCTTACACTAAAAATATGAAATTAAAAAAAACTTCGTGTAGTGTGTTTTGATGGGACATTTTTTATTTATTTGTTTGTTTGTTTGTTTGTTTGCTGCCGATCTCATTCTGTCAAGGTACACTGGGTGGCATGTGAAAGGATTTCACATATCTAATGCAATATTCTGTTTTGCTTTTGTTTGTTTGTTTAATCCTGTCCAATATTTAGAAGTAAGGTACAATCCTTTAAAAAGCATGATAAAACAGTACAACCAAATCAAATGTAATCAATAATACCTTAATTTCAAAGACTATTAATCACAGAAATGTGAGACAGAAAGGCACAATGGACAAAAGACATGATCAGGTTGTGGCCATTAAGTCCCCCCCCCAATGCCAGATGGTTTTCTGATGCCAAAGACATTTAATGTCAGTGTCAGGATAGCCTTGGCATGAGTGCTGTTCCAGGATGACCCTTGCCCATGTTCCCACATAATACTCTCTTCCAGCTGTGAGTGCTACTGAGGCCCTGAGGATATTAATATTCAGGCAGATACATATGTAAGAAGTTAATTCTTTCATAATTAGGTTTCTAATCTGTTAAAAGTCTTAAATGTCATGGGTAAAATCTAAATGTCTTATCAGAAATATAGTATAAGATACTGCATGCTTTTTTAGCATCCATGTTATCAGAGGTCCTACCAATTCGCACCTATTCGGTAGAACCGGTTCATCAAATCTACCGAACCGGTTAGAAGAGGTTCCACCAGTGGACCCGGAAAGCAGGCCACACCTACAGAACAGGCAACACACTCCACTGTATTGTACAGTAGAAGTCATTTTAAGGCACAATAGGCTGTATTTTCAGAACACAAACCCGGAAGAGTGTTAGGGATGTCTTATCCCCACAGTATTTTTCTCCAGAGAGTAAGTCATCTGTTTGGTTGAAATTGCTCAAGGCATTCCAGAGTTATGATGGCACAACTGTCTCTCTCTCTCTCTCTCTCTCTCTCTCTCTCTCTCTCTCTCTCTCTCTCTCTCTCTCTCTCTCTCTCTCTCTCTCTCTCTCTCTCTCTCTCTCTCTATCTATCTATCTATCTATCTATCTATATCTCTATCGCTATCTGACACTATCTCTCTATGTATGTATGTATGTATGTATGTATGTATGTATGTATGTAGAGAGAGAGAAATGGATGGATGCATGGATGGATGCATGGATAGATTAGATAGATAGATAGATAGATAAATAGATAGATAGATAGATAGATAGATAGATAGATAGATAGATAGATAGATAGATAGATAGATAGATAGATGATAGATGGATAGATTGATTGATTTTGGAGAAAGTTATCCCTCTTTCCAGAAAACTTTTTAAGCACTCACACACACCCCAAAAAAACCCTATCAGAAACAAGGTAGATGGACAATTAAGAAATATGAAGAATGAATGAATGAAAAACAAACAAACAAACAAAAAAATATGACTTGTAACTTGTTACTCACAGGATAAAAAGGATGTTCTCATTTTTACCTAAGTTCTCAAAGAACCTATTTTCAAAAGAATCAAGCAGATAGAAATTCAGAAACAGCTGCATTTAGAATAAAACTAAACAGCAGGTTAGCTCCCTATGTTTTGTTCTGAGCTTAAATTCTTAGTAATAATTCAGGACCATTCAGGGAAGCCTTTGTAGCAATTGTTCAAAGGCCAAGGATGATTTCATTCAGCCAGTATATATTTTCCTTTGAGGTCTGGGGAACTGTTTGAGAGGAAAATTAAATCCAGGGATGGCCTGATTTGTGCCCTCTAAGTTAAAACAAAAAGAGGGTCACCTCTGGAGTTGTTTAAAATTAAGATATCAAAATCTGCTTTGTTCAGAGGCATCTTCCAGAGGAACAAGAAGAGAAGATTAGGGTTAAACAGTAAATGCCATAAAAGAAGCTTTCTTGCCATGACAACAGAACTTGGGGTCCACTTATGTTTCCTCCACCTGGAATTTTTGATTCATAGATTCCAACTATCTTAGTGAGCCTTTAGCTTTAGCAATAGCAATAGCAGTTAGACTTATAGACCGCTTCATAGGGCTTTCAGCCCTCTCTAAGCGGTTTACAGAGTCAGCATATTGCCCCCAACAACAATCCGGGTCCTCATTTCACCCACCTCAGAAGGATGGAAGGCTGAGTCAACCTTGAGCCGGTGAGATTTGAACAGCCGAACTGCAGAACTGCAGTCAGCTGAAGTAGCCTGCAGTGCTGCATTTAACCACTGCGCCACCTCGGCTCTATTCTAGCTTTATTCCTTGAAATAAACAAACATGGCGATGGATGAATAAGTTTTTCTGCTTTCTCTCAATTTGCAAATATATTTACAAATAAGTCACGTTTGATTCATTGAAAGTTTTAAAACAAAATATCCTAGGAACATTGTATACATTACTGTGGCCAGGATATGCATTTTTCTTTGGTTTCTTCAAACAATATGTATTTTCATACCTTATTTAATGAATATATGTATTTTTGTACAAACCTTTCTTCAATATGCTTTTTAAAATTAGAAATGCATTGGAAAATGTGGATAAAATATTATTTTGAATGCATTCTTGTTTGCAGTGGCACCTAACAGGGTAAGGCTTGGACCAGTAGAATAGTCTAAACTGATCTCAAACTTTTGCGGAATGCCAAGACTCAGTAGAGCAGGTTGAAAATAGATATAAAACAATCTGAGAAACATGTTTCAGTGAGCAAAGTGAATCAGGAATGAAACTTTGCTCCAGAGGTGGGTTCCTGCCAGTTCGCACCAGTTCGGTAGAACCGGTTCCTCAAATCTACCAAACCGGTTAGAAGAGGTTCCACCAGTGGACCCGGAAAGCAGGCCATAGCTACAGAAGAGGTTCCAAAATTTTTTGAAACCCACCACTGTCAGACAGACAGACAGACAGACAGACTCACAGAGAGAGAGAAAGAAAAAGAGGAAGAAAGGAAGAAATAAATAAAGAAAAAGAAAGAAAAAGTGAGAGAAAGATGAAAGAAAAAGTGGAAAAAGGGACAGAGAGACAAAAGGAAGGAGAGAGAGAGAGAGAGAGAGAGAGAGAGAGAGAGAGAGAGAGAGAGAGAACACATGGTTGGCAAGCCACTCCCAGCAGGTCACATGGCCAGCAAGCCACTCCCACAAAGGAGGCCACACCCACAGAGTAGGTTCAAATTTTTTTTGAAATCCACCACTGCTTTGCTCCCTGTGCAAAGAAAGAGAAAGAAAGGAAGAAAGAATTAAAGAAAAAAGAAAGAAAAAGTGAGAGAGAGATGAAAGAAAAAGAGGGAAAAGGGACAGAGAGACAAAAGGAAGGAAAGAGGGAGAGAGAGAGAGAGAGAGAGAGAGAGAGAGAGAGAGAACACATGGCCGGCAAGCCACTCCCAGCAGGTCACATGGCCAGCAAGCCATTCCCACAAAGGAGGCCACACCCACAAATTAGGTTCGAAATTTTTTAAAAACCCACCACTGCTTTTCCCTGTGCAAGAGATGGATCCATATAAATGAGACAGAAACAAGGTGGATGGATTTCAATACTAGGAATGATGTTGTCAACCATCCCGCAGTCATCTAGCAGACCTCTGGCCATATGTTTTGCTGAAAGTATACTTTACTGAAGCTTAAATGGTTACTGGTGTAACATAAGCTGAACCTCTGGTTTTCCCATGCAAACAACACAAAGGAAAGTTTCCTCTTCCCCCTCCCACCCACCGGCCATCCCACAGTTATCTGCAAATGTCCAATCAGGTGCTTGTGTATTGTTTAGGAAACAATTCCCAGCTCTGCGTATCATTAATTGACCTTGGCTGGCTCTAGCTTCTCACAAGCGTGACCCGTCAAAAGCGCATTCCACAAAAGCGCGGTCGACGAAATCGCGCGTCATCACAACGCGACGAAAAAGATCGAAAAATTGAAATAAAAATTAAATTACAGCAAGCCGATTCACATAAAGGTAAGGGTTAGGTTAAGGGTTAGGGTTAGGGTTAGGGTTAGGTTAAGGGTTAGGGTTAGGGTTAGAGCGTTAGCGTTACGTTTAGCGTTAGGTTAAGGGTTAGCGTTAGGTTTTTCGTTACGTTAAGGGTTAGGTTTAGGGTTAGGTTTAGGGTTAGGTTTGGGGGGGTTAGGGGAAGGTTTTAGCTTTATTTTTACATTTTTCGATCTTTTTCGATCTTTTCCATCACGCTGTGATGACGTCACATACGCGCTTTCGTCGACCGCGATTTTGTCCTCCGCAGTTTTGTGGTAGAACCCTCACAAGGCTCAGCTGGGTTTCCATCCCCTCCTTCTTCCTTACATTTCAGTCTTTCCCCTCTCCCCTCCCCTATGCTCATGTCAGGTTGTCAGCTCATGAAGTTTGATAGGTGAGAGGCAACCATGACAGATGTATAGATACACACTTGACCAAAGGTTCCAAGTTGCAGCATTAGCTCTACCCAGGTATAAAAAGAAGATCAGCCCAAATATTTATGGGGAATTTCCGCAGCAGATTGCAAGAGGGGGGGGCTGGTAACTCTGGGATTCTCTGAATGAAAGAACCTCCCCCCTACCCCCCCAAACCAGGACAATCTCATTTGTAGGCAAAGCTGAAAAAGCTTAAGCTTTTAAAGTTCTCTTCATTGATTGAGGATTTGCAGCTAAATCACTTTGTATAGAAATGCATTTGCTCCCTCATTCTGAGTGCATTAACAGAGCAAAGGAGGGAGCAGGATTCCCTCACAATGCATGATTGCCTGACACTGACATGTGGGGAGGGCACATTAATTCGAGTCCTTGGGTATGCGTAGTACATGCCACTCAGGACATTCCAGACGACATCAGCCAATCCTGACGAGAGTCAGAATGCTTTGCGAGCCAGGCCTGAATTAGTCATTTAGCTTTAATAGGATTTCATTTTTCAAAGAGCTAAAAATTGGAAGCTATACGTATAGGTATAGGTATTTTATTTGTATGCCGCCCTTTTCCCTGGGGGGACTCAGGGCGGCTCACAGTTCAAAGGGAGGGAGGACAAACCAAGTTAAACACATAAGACAATACATTGTTAAAAGCACAACATTCATAATATTCAGGTGGGGTTAAGGTCTTTAGCCCCAGGCCTGTTGGGACAGCCAGGTTTTAAGGGCTATGCGGAAGGTCTGGAGGGTGGTGAGGGTACGAATCTCCACGGGGAGTTCGTTCCATAGGGTCGGAGCTGCCACCGAGAAGGCTCTCCTCCGCGTGGTTGCCAGTCGACATTGACCGGCTGATGGAACTCGGAGGAGGCCTAATCTGTGGGATCTAATTGGTCGAGTGGAGGTAATTGGCAGTAGGCGGTCTCTCAAGTACCCAGGTCCAATACCATGCAGGGCTTTGTAGGTGACAAGTAGCACCTTGAAGCGCACCCGGAGATCGACAGGTAGCCAGTGCAGCTCGCGGAGGATAGGTGTTGTGTGGGTGAAACGAGGTGCACCCACGATCGCTCGCGCGGCCGCATTCTGGACTAGCTGAAGTCGGTAAGCTTCAGAGGTAAGGCAGGTATTTCTGGTGGTCTCTGACAACAACAAAAAGGCCAAAGACATCCTCTTCGCCTCTCTGTCTAGAAGGAGGTAACACATATGGAGCTCAGGGGCAACACAAACTCAATTTTCTAAGATATATCGAACCAACGTTAAGCACATTAATCCCTATTCATTTCAGTGGGAGGGTGTTATTACGATGAATTGCTCTCTTACTGGTATAAAAGGAATTTAATGTGCTCAGCTGGTTTGTGTTGATAATGTCCCACCCCATGCAGAGTAATCAAACATATTTTCAGTAAGGTAGAAGGGGAAAAAAAAATCCAAGTTGTTCAGAGGCACCGAGGACAGATTAGATACAAAGCCTGCAGTTTAATATAGCAAAGCATCTTCCATCCATTATATTCAATCAGAAAACAGAAGATGAGAAAGCTGAATTAGACAGTGTTCCCCAAGGTCTTTCTACAATGTCTCTAGTGGTCTACTAGCCAGTCTGAAAGGTATGTACCCTTTTCCACTGTGGTCACTCAGCACTTTCATGCAGAGCCTTTCCCTATGGAGAGTCCCCATTGTTTACACTCATTGACAAAATAGTCTCCTCTGCTTGTTTGCTTGATTTATTTTTACAATCATTCCAGTGGTGGGTTTCAAAAATTGTTCGAACCTACTCTGTGGGTGTGGCCTCCTTTGTGGGAGTGGCTTGCCGCCCATGTGACTGGATGGGAGTGGCTTGCCGCCCATGTGACCGGATGGGAGTGGCTTGCCGCCCATGTGACCGGATATGAAGATGCCGACGACACTTGTCAGAACCACCTTAAATTACCTCACACACAGCACTGGAATGCATAAGAATATGGTGTAAACTTGTTTTTTAAAAGGCATCTTTGGTTTGCGTTAAAACAACTTCAACACACGCAATGTTCTGATTGCACCACAAACGCAGTAATAGTCATCCTTACCTTTCACAGAGGCACTGAGTTTTATAAATATGAGCATGATAGTGTAGAATAATCATATCCAAGGACCAGTGGTGGGTTTCAAAAATTTTTGGAACCTCTTCTGTAGGTGTGGCCTGCTTTCCAGGTCCACTGGTGGAACCTCTTCTAACCGATTCGGTAGATTTGATGAACCGGTTCTACCGAATAGGTGCGAACTGGTAGGAACCCACCTCTGAATCATTCACTGTAATTGATCATTGCTACAAACGTTTATATATCCGTTATGAATTCTATGAAAAAAGCACTTGTTTAGCTTGGTCTGGATCCTCTGTTAACGCAGTCCTTTGATTAAGTCTTTGCTGTTAGTTACTGTCTTGCAGATTATTTCAGCAAGATCCAATAGCCATAGAATGATACAATACAATACAATAGCAGAGTTGGAAGGGACCTTGGAGGTCTTCTAGTCCAACCCCCTGCCTAGGCGAGAAACCCTATGACATTTCAGACAAATGGTTATCCAACATCTTCTTAAAGACTTCCAGTGTTGGGGCATTCACAACTTCTTGGAGGCAAGCTGTTCCACTGATTAATTGTTCTAACTGTCAGGAAATTTCTCCTCAGTTCTAAGTTGCTTCTCTCCTTGATTAGTTTCCACCCATTGCTTCTTGTTCTATCATCAGGTGCCTTGGAAAATAGTTTGACTCCCTCTTCTTTGTGGCAACCCCTGAGATATTGGAACACCGCTATCATGTTTCCCCTAGTCTTTCTTTCTATTAAACTAGACATCCCCAGTTCCTGAAACTGTTTTTCATACGTTGCAGGAACTGGGGATGTCTAGTTTAATAGATGTAGTTCTAGCATGAGGTCAGACCAGCTGACCATATATATAGGCCATATATAGACCATATATGCTTATGTCATGTTTCCCAGTAGAAATTTCTTTGGACTTCTTTTTAAAGCAAAGTAATTGAGCCCAATCAGTTATGCCCTTGTCACCTCGAGGCTGGATTATTGCAACGCACTCTACATGGGGCTACCCTTGAAAAGCATTCGGAGACTGCAGTTAGTTCAGAATACGGCCGCGCGAGCGATATTAGTGTGCCGAGGTACACCCACGTTACACCTGTCCTCCGTGAGCTACACTGGCTACCAATTGGTCTCCGGACTCAATTCAAAGTGTTGATTATCACCTTTAAAGTCCTACATGGCTTAGGGCCAGGGTATCTTCGAGACCGCCTGCTGCCACATACCTCCCAGCGGCCAGTAAGATCCCACAGATTGGGCCTCCTTCAGATGCCGTCAGCCAAACAGTGTCAGCTGGCGGGCCCTCAGAGGAGACCCTTCTCTGTGGCGGCTCCGACTCTCTGGAACCAGCTATCCCCGGAGATCCGGACCATACCCACTCTCATGGCCTTCAGGAAAGCTGTAAAAACTTGGCTGTTCCAGCAGGCCTGGGGCTGTTGACCTCATTGTTGAGGTCCAGCCCCGATTAGAATGAATGTATGAGGGTGTTGCTGTTTTTAAACTGTTTTTTTAAATCGTTATGTGTTTTTTTTTCTTATATTTTTTGTAAGCCGCCCGGAGTCCTTCGGGATTGGGTGGCATATAAATATACTTACTTACTTACTTACTTACTTACTTACTTACTTACTTACTTACTTACTAACTAACTAACTAAATAAATAAATAAATAAATAAATAAATAAATAAATAAATAAATAAATCCTTTTAAATTCCCTTTTGAGCAGCTGCACAGGGCAACTATATTGTGGCCTCATTTTAAAATGTGTATGAGGGCATCACAGGACTGATAGCATAATTTCTAATACTTTCCATAGTCATCCCAATGGCACTGGCTTTTTATAGCTGCCACACATTGCTTTGACCTTTTCATTGATTTGTCAACCACGACTCCAAGTTCAGAAAAAAATTACTGATTTAACCTGACAAGTGATCGACAATCCAGCCCTTGACCTCATTTGCAATGACAAAAATAAATAGGATATTAAGGACTAATTGTGACCAAGTGTAACTATAATTATAGAAAAAACATATTTTATTTATTAGGCCATAGCAAATAGGCTGTAATTGTCTAAGTGTCATAAAAGTTTCCTGTTATCTGATAAGGCCATCTCCACTTTAATTTTAAAGCCACATTTGTAGAAATGATTTCCATTTTTTTTGTAGAAAACAATTGTTCCTGCAAAATGATACATTGTAATCGAAAATATGTTAGATTCATTGTGCTTCAGTTTCTGGTTACATATATAGATAGTCATCAACTTACTACCATAATTGAGTCCCAAATTTTTGTCGTGAAACAGTTGTTAAGTGAATTTTGCCCCATTTTATGATCTTTCTTGTACAGTTGTTAAGTGAATCACTGCAGTTGTTAAGTTAGTAATATCGTTGTTAGGTGAATCTAGCATTATTATTTATTTATTATTATTTTATTGGTACAATTTATAGGCCGCCCAATCCCGGAGGACTCCGGGTGGCTTACAACAAAGGAAGAAGGAAAATAATAAAAAATGAAAATAAAAAATAAAATAAAATAAACCAGGTAAAAATCAACACACATACATTCGTTATGATCGGGGCTGGACCTCAACAATGAGGTCAACAGCCCCAGGCCTGCCGGAATAGCAAGGTTTTAACAGCTTTCCTGAAGGCCATGAGAGTGGGTAAGGTCCGGATTTCTGGGGGAAACTCATTCCAAAGGGTCGGAGCAGCCACAGAGAAGGCTCTCCTCCGGGGAGCCGCCAGCCGACATTGTCTGGCTGACGGCATCTGAAGGAGGCCCACCCTGTGGGATCTCACTGGCCATTGGGAGGAATGTGGCAGTAGCATCCCTATTGACTGCTTGTCAGAAGGTCACAGAAAGTGATCACATGATCCCAGGTCATTGCAACCCTCATAAATATGAACCAGTTGCCAAGTATCTGAATTTTGATCATGTGATGTGAACACTAGTCATAAGTTAATTTTTTCAGTGATCTTGTAACTTTGAACAGTCCCTAACGGAAAGATTTTAAGTCAAGGACTATCTGTACTATCTATAAATATTCTATCTATTTCTATTTGATTTGTTTATTGTAAAGAAAAACATAAGAAAAACCATTTGGTGACTCTTACCCATCCTTACTTGGAATTTCAGAATGGAAATACAAAGCTAAAGGTATGTCCCATTGAAAACAATGGACAACATTTCTGTTAAGATTCAAGTAAGGATTTGATTCCATTTTATGCATGTGATTGCTCAGTGCTAGGATATTTTCATGACTGATCTACATCCTAAACTACGGGAGAGGAAAGAAAAAAAACTGTAAAATGAAAAGATTAAGAAGATCTGTAGAAGACTTTTATTAGGGCTTTTCAAAATTATTATTTGTCAAGGTTCTTTATGGCCCACAGAATCCTTTTCTTCCTAGGCACATACAACATACAAACTCATGTCACTGTAAACAAAGTACATGCTTTCTTATTGTTTCACAAAGCGAATTTTAATTCTGAACATATAAATTACGAACATTTGCCATCTTATTCTCACATTTCTTGTGAGAATGTTCACTATAATTACAGTACCCAGCATTATAGGGATGGGATTCATAATGTTTTGAGGCAGGAGCTGGAGATGAGGGACAGACTGGCTCAAGGTCACCCAGCTGGCTTCATGCCTAAAGCAGGGCTAGAACTCTCAGTCTCCTGGTTTCTAACCTTATGCCTTAATCACTACCAAACTGATTCTCAGAAGCATAATTTAAATAATACATACTCTCTGTTCTTAAACAAGATAAATAAAAATACAGCATATTTCACCTTTTGGCATACATTTGCATTGCATTTTGTATATTTTTAATGTTTTTTTTCCTTTTTAAGCATATAACATTTTAATATTTCTGGAATACACAACAATAAAATGGCACTAGCACTGTTTATCAAAAGGTACAGCTATTGAATATACAGTTAAAGAGTTTTGGATTACATGCATGTCCAGTAAAATGCAAAGAGGAAA
>NW_028261392.1:57400154-57422654 GCF_051295495.1 Thamnophis sirtalis | reverse complement strand
GACCAACTCATGGCATGTGGTACGATAAGCTTAGGCAGCTCATCAAGCGTAGGATTGAACACTTCGCTTGTTGGATAATTTCTGCCATTCATCAGTTAAGTAATACAGTGCCCTCCCCTCCCTTTCTCCCTCCCTCCTTCCCTCTCTCTCTCTTTCTCTCTCCCTCCCTCCCTCCCCTGCAGTG
Organism: Thamnophis sirtalis; assembly: GCF_051295495.1. Taxonomy (NCBI): domain Eukaryota; kingdom Metazoa; phylum Chordata; class Lepidosauria; order Squamata; family Natricidae; genus Thamnophis; species Thamnophis sirtalis. The sequence goes on along the minus strand of NW_028261392.1, from coordinate 57,422,470 downwards.
GTGGGTTTCAAAATTTTTTAGAACCTCTTCAGTAGGTGTGGCCTGCTTTGTGGGAGTGGTTTGCCAGCCATGTGACTGAATGGGAGTGGCTTGGCAGTCGTGCGACTGGGTGGGCGTGGGCAACTTATAAAATGTGGTGAAACTCACTTAACAACACTCTTGCTTAGCAACCAAAATGTTGGCTCAGAAACTCTGGCATTTGAAGCACGCAAGTCTTAAAGCTGTCAAGTTACAAGACCCTTGCACCCCTAACCCTTTAGAAAAAAAACTCCCAGGGGTGTTCAAACTTGACAGCTTTAAGACTTGTGGACTTCAACTCCCAGATTTCCTCCTCTCTCTCCATCTTGATGATGTGCAGATATTGCTTCTAGTGATACTGTATTTTATACTGTTAGCCTTCACTTAATTACCATTCATTTAACAACTGTTTGAAATTATGGTAGCACTGAAAAAGATACTTATGACCCAGTGGTGGGTTTCAAAAATTGTTCGAACCTACTCTGTGGGTGTGGCCTCCTTTGTGGGAGTGGCTTGCTGCCCATGTGACCGGATGGGAGTGGCTTGCTGCCCATGTGACCGGATATGAAGATGCCGACGACACTTGTCAGAACCATCTTAAATTACCTCACACACAGCACTGGCATGCATAAGAATATGATGTAAACTTTTTTTTAAAAGGCATCTTTGGTTTGCGTTGAAACAACTTCAACACACGCAATGTTCTGATTGCATCACAAACGCAGTAGTCATCCTTATCTTTCACAGAGGCACTGAGTTTTATAAATATGAGCTTGATAGTGTAGAATAATCATATCCAAGGACCAGTGGTGGGTTTCAAAAAATTTTGGAACCTCTTCTGTAGGTGTGGCCTGCTTTCCGGGTCCACTGGTGGAACCTCTTCTAACCGGTTCGGTAGATTTGACGAACCGGTTCTACCGAACTGGTGCAAACTGGTAGGAACCCATCTCTGTTATGACCACACTTACAGTTGTCACAGCATGCCTGAAATCATGTTATTGTGATTGGGGGCTTGGCAACTGTCCCACATTTACATTTAGATTCCCAAAATTCTGAACTTTCACTTTTAAAAAAGCATGCTTCTGATCTTCATAGCTACCCAAGATAGCTTTAAAAGATCAGTTATTATCATTCTATTTGAATCTGAATCCGGATGGGGAATTGTGTGCGCAAGCACATCTTACCATATGAAGCCGCCTTGCACCCTTAAAAAATAATTGAAAGATGTGAACAAGGACTGCAAAGGCAGCATAGCTCGCTTTCCAAAGTGTCGCAAACAATGAAAGACAGAGACAGAAACAGAGCTAGTCATAAACTGATGCAGCTGTAATATTTTGAAATCCTGGAATGTTTATATATTATACTATGTAAAAGAAAATATGCGTGTAAAATCCTGCACATATGCATATAACAAGTGGAATGCTGGAAAGAGCATGGCAATGGAGAATGGCATTGTTGGTTAAACCCAAAGCCACCCCAAAAGAATACTGTGCAAAGAAGAAACACAATTTATGGGACTTTTATTTGGACCTAAATGGATTGTCTGTTAGAAGAAATTTCTATGGCAAGATACAATATAAGCTATGAATTAAAAATAGGATTTCCCAAGTCCCAAATCTACCTGAAAGGTGCCCCCCCACAATGAGCAGGACATACAAACACAACACTGATACTTAACTTTAACTAAGGCTTAAACCTGCTTTGTGCAATGCATTTGTTTAATCGATATCTGTTGTGGCTCGGCAGGAGCATTTGAAGCTACTATTAGACTCTGACAGCGAGGGGCCCTATGAGTCAGGCCTGGAGGAGGTGGAGGGCCCTGGACAGGGTTCTGACTCCGAGCAGGGCTCAGAGAGACTAGTTGGTCCCCAGGTAATGACTGAGCCTTGGATCAGTGGGGAGGAGACAAGAGAGGCTGACACAGAAACCTCCTGTCAGTTGTTTCAGGATGCACGCAGGAGAAGGGCTGACCCACGTAAGGAACAATTGAGGACTCACAGGAGATAATGAGCAGCTGTTGCTCATTAGGGTCTCCTCCTGCAGATAAAAGTGACTGATGGTGCCACGCCCTGGTTGCAGAAGTCAACGTTCTCCGTTCGTGTGCAACCATCGAGAAAAAGCACTTGGATAAGTGACTTGATTTATATAATCCTGTTTTGTAGTAGTTTATGAGTGAGGACTTTTGCCAGAGCATTTATCTGTGTTTAATTTGGGCTCGCAGCCAGCAAGAGCCGGGACTGATAAAAAAAACATTCCTTTGAACGTTCTGTTTGGCTTTCGTTTCTGAAGGGACAAGGTGGGGGTCAGAACAGATATCTAAGTGAATATTTAATAAAATAAAATGCCCTTGCAAAGACCTTGCATCAAGAGATTTCATCAGAGAAGAGGAATTATGGTGGCTCCATTAAAATATATGGATGAAGGCAAATCCATATTGATTGTAGGAACATGTACAAATAATGGTTCACCGACAAAAGGGCGAACGACAAAACCGCGCCTGACTAAACCGCGGTGACAAAACCACGTGTTCTAAAGCGCTCCGACGAATGAGCGCTGAATCGCGCCCACAACAGCGCGGCGACAGAAGCGCGCTGTAAAACTAAACCTAACCCTAACCCTAAACCTAACCCTAAATGTAACGCTAAATGTAATGCTAAACTTAACCCTAAACCTAACCCTAAACCTAACCCTAAACCTAACCCTAAACCTAACCTTAAACCTAACCCTAAACCTAACCCTAAACCTAACCCTAAACCTAACCCTAAACCTAAACCTAACCCTAACCCTAAACGTAACGCTAAACCTAACCCTAAACCTAACCTTAAACCTAACCCTAAACCTAACCCTTACCTTAAGTTAAATCGGCTTTCTGCCAACGCACTCTTGTAAAGCGTCCTTCTGTCTCCGCGCTGTTGTCGCCGCGCTGATGACGTCGCGGTTTTAGCGATGCGGTTTAGTCGGGCGCGGTTTTGTCGTTTGCCCTTTTGTCGGGTCACGCAAATAATGTTGCCATTGTGCCATTTGACTTAGAAATATTTTCCATTGAATTCAATAGAATATACTCCCAAAGTAAGGTGCTCAGTATCAGAATCTCAGTGAGTTGGACAAGGGGGAAACCGATGTCGAAGAGTAGTTTGAGGAGATTGGTGAATCACATTTGAAAATTGTCTCCTTCTCTCTCTCCTCCCCACCTCCAGTTGCTCCTCCCGAGAGTCTGCAAGTGGCTGCAGTCAGAGACCAATCGATTGACCTGGAATGGGATGGCCCAATGGCTGTGACTGAATATGTCATTTCCTACCAGCCAGCTGTGCCAGGGGGCTTGCAGCTCCAGCAACGGGTACCGGGTGACTGGAGCACTGTCACTCTGAAGGAGTTGGAGCCAGGCCTGACATACAACATCAGCATCTATGCTGTTATCAGTGAAGTGCTCAGTGCCCCGGTTGGAGTCAAGGTAGCCACCCGTAAGTATTCTCCACCCTAATTCTGCAGCCTGGATTGCCATTTCAGATTTCACAGTCACTCACGCCCTTGTGACCTCAAGACTGGACTACTGTAATGCGCTCTACATGGGGCAGCCCTTGAAGAGCATTCGGAGACTTCAGCTTGTCCAGAATGCAGCCGCGCGAGCGATTGTGGGTGCACCTCGGTACACCCACGTTACACCTATCCTCCGCGAGCTGCACTGACTGCCTATTGGCCTCCAGACACGCTTCAAGGTGCTAGTTGTTACTTATAAAGCCCTACATGGTATTGGACCTGGGTACTTGAGAGACCGTCTCCTGCCAATCACCTCCCAAAGACCTATTAGATCCCACAGACTAGGCCTCCTCCGAATTCCATCCGCCGGCCAGTGTCGACTGTCAACCACCCGGAGGAGGGCCTTCTCTGTGGCTGCTCCGGCCCTCTGGAACAATCTCCCCATGGAGATTCGGACCCTCACCACCCTTCAGGCTTTCCGCAAAGCCGTCAAGACCTGGCTGTTCCGGCAGGCCTGGGGCTGATGAGTTCCCATCCCCACTCGAATTGTTGTGGCGGTTGAGAGTTTTAAACTGTCGTCTGTATTTTGTCCTCTGTCTTTTTGTTTTTTCTGTATTGTTCCCATTCCCTTCTGGTTTGTTAGCCACCCTGAGTCCCTCTGCGAATAGGGTGGCATACAAGTTTAATAAACCTATAACCAACCTACAATTGAGAGAAGTTTTTAAAAAGAGATTTTAAGGACATGCCTTTTCCTGGATTTAAAAAGGTTGAAGATTAAAGCACAAAGAAGTCTCTGTTTGTAGGTGATTGGTTGCAGATATGATGCGCCCCTATGGAATGATTGTTGAGGAAACCTGTAGCAAAGGATCAATTGTTCTGTTTTGCTTTGAGAGAATGAAACGCATTCTAGGTAGTTCTGTTTATTAATTATAGCTGAAGATTATAATAAAATTTAGGGATTTGGCGTCAGTTTCAACATATCTTAACCAAATCAATATGGAAAAATTTCATTTGGAAAACACATCTGTAAGAATAGCAAAGAAATTAAAAGAGCTTGGTAAAATGACCAATGAAGTCAACCATCTCAGTTATTATTGGGGTCCCTGGGATTTCCAAATTTCTATATCACATTTCCAAACAGAATTTTGGTTTTCTTCCCTTATTACAACTGCTTGCCCTAGTTCCTTGCTATACATTGCTTGGTAGATATGTTGAATAAGCCCAAGGGGGCTGGTCCCATAAAATCTGTCATATGTTGTATGATGTGGTTCACCGACAAATGCGCGCTCAACAAAAGCGCACCGACGAAACCGCAGGGAGAAAACCACAAGTTCAAAATCGCGCTGACGAATAAGCGCAGAAGCGTGCTAACAACAGTGAGCCGACAGAAGCGGGCTCTAAACCTAACCCTAAAGGTAACCCTAAACTTAACCCTAAACCTAACCCTAACCTAACCCTAAACCTAACCCTAAACCTAACCCTAACCCTAACCCTAACCCTAAACCTAACCCTAAACCTAACCCTAACCCTAACCCTAACCCTAACCCTAAACCTAACCCTTACCCTTACCCTTACCCTAACACTTACCTTAACCGTAATCGCGCTTCTGTCAGTGCTCTTTTGTCCACGCGCCTTTGTGGGCACCCTGTCGACGTTGCGGTTTTATCGCCACGGTTTTGTCGGCGCACTGTTGTCGGGCGCGCATTTGTCGGATCACGGTATGATGTGATTGACATACTGGAAAAATTGGTTTCACAAATTCTTTGGTTCCAGAAAATATTCATGCATCCTTGCTCAGGCTGAGTATTTATATGTTTCCTCACAAAATGATTTATTTAAATCCAAGTGGAACCTGGACAGTACAAGCTTGGAACAGTCATGCTCTACCTATTAAAGTGGACTGATTGAGATATTTTGCTGCCTGGCAAAAAATGATAGCTTGCAGAATCCAAGCAACAAGGCTTTAAACTTTCCTGCAGCTGCCAACAGCAAGCTCATTTAGGATGGCCAAACCAGACCAGGCTGCTTGCTGCACATAGCTTTGTCCTCCAAGTCTTCTGCTGGTGTTGTATCCTAACCCTCACATTTGTTGGTTGAAACAGCTGCCACTCTCCCTAATTATAGGCTGACTTTGTTGTGTGGTGTTTGCGGGACAGATTATGCTCTGATTCCAATCAACCAGTTAAGGCCAAACTAATATAAATTCACGTCACAGAACTGCAGTGCTCGCTTTGACTATAAGAAAGTCACTTTGGGATGGTGGGGAGGAATGTGGAGCAAATATAACCTTCGGAATGCCAGGTCACAGACTGAGTCAATCAGACTCAGTCACAGACTGAGAAACTGAAAATTCTGTGATGTTACACTATGTAAGATGTTCTGACCCTCCTCGTCCCACACCAACACACACTCCGAGCCAAAGATAAGTTACGGCATTTAATTAACAGAAAGACAGGTCCTTGGCAGCAAACCGGCACAGACAAGCTTGGGCAGCAATCCAGCACAGATAAGCTGTGGCAGCAATCCAGCCTGCCAAGTTCACAATACTGTTCTCCAACATTAGTTAATGCGTTGACTTCTGCAAAAAGGCCATGTGCACAAGCAGTCCTTTTATAGTCTGGAGAGGAGCCTAATGACCACCAGCTGAGTGCGATTACCTCCTGTAATTGTGTAATTGTTCCTTACGCCTATTAGCTCTCTGGTGCCGTGCATCTAGGAACAACTTCCTTGGCTCCTCCCCACTGCTGACGTCCAAATCAGACTCCCTTGTCTCCTCCCCACTGGTCCAAGGCTCAGGCACCTCCTGGTGGCCAACCAGCCTCTCTGCGCCCTGCTCAGAGTCAGAACCCTGTCCAGGGTCCTCCACATCCTCCAAAGCCGACTCATAGGGCCCCTCGCTGTCGGAGTCTGGTGGCAGCTCCAACAGCTCCTACTGGGCCACAACAGTAAGGTATTCATTGAGCCCTTCCCCAATTTATAATAAACTTGGGTTTTTTTCTACCTGCAGCAACAGGTATGACTTCAAGGGTATCCCACAGCAGGCAGTGTGAATCAAAGGAAGCAACACTCAAGAGAATACGCCACAACTCTTATATGGCTAGCTACCTTGGGAAGGGTATATGGAGTTAATAGCTCCAGGAATTTACTATGTAGCAAACCTCATTATAGGTGTATGAATAGGTGGTTGGCTTCCCTTGGACCCATAAGCTTCATGAAGACGAAACAGCAGAATTCTGTGCAAGCAATGAATTGCTCTGTTTGGAAGAAAAATTAGTTGATGGATATGACTGATATCCAAAAAGGGGAGTTGAGAAAGGCAAATAAGATTATCAAACCAATCTGAATCTTAGCAGAGAGGTATCACATTATAGAACACAAATCAAGGTATGGCAACCTTTCGAGGTTCTATTTATCAGGATTAACTGAAAAGTTTCAACTCTGAGAGACAACACCACTATTCATGTGATTTTCAAAATCATTGAAATCCAAGTCCCATTACAATCCTTTCATTCCGCAGGAATACTGAGTTAGTAATTTAAAAAGTCAATCAGATGTTGGAAGCCTATTGGAAACAACATTAGCATCCTTGCATAATTAGGTCTGTTTCATCTCAGATCATATCTGTTCACAAATCTATCATATTTGGTGGTCCTGTACTGAGGCCACGAAATATTGGAAAAGGATTAAAAAATGGTTAAAAGAGGTTACCGGGGCAAACATTGAATGGAGACCTGAGAACCTGTTACTAAGCATCAAACCAGATAACATAAGCAGTTCAATATGGCACTTGAGCCTGCATATAATTGTGGCCGCAAGAATAACCTATGCACAATTTTGGAAATCCACCACTATACCGTCGGAAGATGCTATAATTAAAAAGATCTACGAATGTGCAGAAATGGACAGAATGACGGGTTGGCTGAGGGACAAAGGAGAAACAGAACATTATCTTAGCTGGAACCTATGGTATATGTGGGCGACTAGGAGAACAGCAGGGACTTAAAATGGGGAAAGTTAACATAGGTACCGTAATAGATCCCTGAATCTTGCAATGAGAAGATGTGGCTTAGAGACCTAATAATGAGGAAAGAAAGAAAAAACTGGGCTGTGAATGACTGTCACCGTGGGGGGGAGGGGGGGTTGTATGTCTAAAACGGCATTTGTATCTGTATGTTTTACTTTATATTGTTATGTATGATTTGTCTTGCTTATGTCGTTGTATTTATGTCGTTGTATTTTTCTTCTTGTTTTTTAAAGGTAATAATGTTTAATAAAAATTATATTTAAAAAAAAATAAAAAAAAAATAAAAAGTCAATCAGATGTTGGAAACCTATTGGAAACAACATTAGCATCCTTGCATAATTAGGTCTGTTTCATCTCAGATCATATCTGCTGACAAATTTTGGGTTACAGCAGTGCTTGGGAATTAAAGTCCATTAAGATTGCCGGGGGGGGGGGGCTGCTTGTATGACATAGCTGAGTTGCTCCTGGTTCGGCCCGGTTTGGCCTGGTTTGGCCGAACCGGTAGTGGTGGCGGCGGGAGGCTCCACCCACCCGCCCGGACTCTTCTGTGCATGCACAGAAGCTTCTGCACATGCGCAGAAACATCACACGCATGAGAGAGAGAGCACCCACAAGCAAACTGATAGTAAAACCAGTGCAAACCCACCACTGTTATATGAGTATAGTAGCAGCTTGAATTAGAGGTATTGAAGTTTTCATATCACAGAGATAAGCTCAGTCGTCTTTGCTGTCAACACATCAAGTGACTGCTAAGGATATAGTTTTTTTGGGGGGGTGATTAAAAAGTTTGCAACCTTCAGCTAACATATGTTTTAAAATTATGCCATTGTATGGAAAGGGAGATGATTTAAGATAGTTGTAAATCAATCGATCTTAAATATCATGATGAAATTCATCTTTCAGTGGAAAGAAAGTTGTGCACACATACACATAGACACAGTTTTATTGGTACTGCCTGCGGCATTCATAAAGCCTTTCCAACGTTTTTCTCACTGAGTTTCTTGCATTAAAACGAGGGATAGGCAAGAGAAAAATGTCTCAACTGACATCTATTCAATTCACTTGATTAAAACCAAATAGCTCCCATTTCTACATATAGATTAACACTTTCTGGCTATGATATCATCAAGATACAACTGAAAAGTATGAATTACAGGCAATTGCAGCTTGGAGCTGACAATTATGAATATTCTGAGCTTTCGGTCAGGAAGGGTTGTGGCACTCTGCCAAATGGATTTGTCATTAGCAATTGTAAAGAAACATGGAGAACAGTTAGCCTCTTTCATCTTCATTATCTTGATTATGCAACTAACTTTTGCATTAGTGCATCACTGACCCATAGAGCTTGTTCGGGATATCATTGTGGACATAATTAATCTTCTGCAAATATCCTTGCTCCATGCTGAAGTGTTACCCCTGGGGAAAATCTCCCTACTGTTCACAAAACTGCTCCATTTGCAATAACTTGGATTCTTTCAATTAGTAGGGTGCTTTCAAGAAGTAGAGAGATACTTTTCTTTGTCTTATTTCCACCAGTCCCTCCCCGGGGTTATGAGTACACAGTATAAGTGTTCTATTTGCTTTATTGAAGCAGGATGTCTCCCAGTTATGTACTTTGGACAATGGAAAATAGACATTTGAGTATGTGGTGAGGAAGAGAGTTAAGCCTGAACTACAGAAAGATTGTATTCCCCATCTCTTATCTGCATCTCTGTATTTCAGAACTCTCTACTCCACGAGGACTGCAGTTCAAAACTATCACAGAGACCACTGTTGAGATGGAATGGGAGCCCTTCTCCTTCTCCTTTGATGGCTGGGAGATCAGCTTCATCCCCAAGGTAGCAGTCTTGACTTTGGAAATATCCTTTTATTAGAAATAATGGTTTTTTCTTAATCAGTGTTTTTTAATTTTTAATTTTCAAAACAAACACAATACATACAATCTTCTTTTCTTACATACTGTAGAAAGTGTATCAGTTGGTTATAAAAGACTTTTGTGCATCTCTTCCACAGTCATCAAGCATAATTCATATTAACTCAAGTATTTTAACTCAGATATTTATACACGTTACCATCGTCACACCTCCATTTTCATTTGACTATAGTTGTTTAAACCAGTGTTTCCCAACCTTGGCGACTTTCAGTCCTTTGGACTTCAACTCCCAGAATCCCCAATTCTGGGAGTTGAAGTCCACAGGACTGAAAGTCACCAAGGTTGAGAAACACTGGTTTAAACGTCCATCATCATAAAATATATCAAGATTTAATATATAACCACATACTGGCATTTCATTTACTATTTCTAAAATCCTCCAATGACACTAAATCCTTATGTCCTATTCTAGCTAAACATCCATAATGTTTAATAACAAAGTTTTCTATCCTTCTTTCCAAATCACCGTTTACAATTTACATCTCGTTTCCTTATATTGTACCCCGTACATATAAGTACAAGTAGTTGTTATCCAAACATGTGGAGAAATCTCATGTTATGTCATCTTTGGTACATAGGCTGGGGAAATATATGTACAGCACTAGAGGAAAAATAAAAAAGTGAACAAAGACCCAGGAGAAACTTTAATTTCAATATGCAATTTATTGAGGGTGGGCATACATTAGCAGGAAAGGAGCAACCTTATTCAACTTACATTCAGTTGACATTGAAATAGTTAAAGATTTCAAGGTTCAGCAGTAACATTTAAGCTTGAACACAGGTTCAAAGGGGCATTTAGAAGGCTTAGAGTACAGATTAGAAAGTGATAGAGAGGCCATGATCCCTATCAGAGAAAATGTTACTGAACTGGTAGAAGAAGTGAGAGGTTTTCCCAACTTCAATTCAGGTAGTTGATGCCTTAATGCTTTTCTCTCCCTGCGTGCATGATGGGATATTGCTCAGGGACAGCCTATCATTAAGGAGAATAAACCAATTACAACGTGATGCTGAAAAATCATTAGAGTTATGTCTTACCTAGTTACAATCTGTTCAGGACCATAAGGATGTTTTGGCCAAAATAACATCCAAAACGCCTGTGAAATTGGATCCCAATTGGTTCCAACAGTAGAATTTAGAGTTAAGTTTCTGGTTGAGGGGAAAACATCTGCTTTTGGAAAAGAGAAATCTGCTAAATCTGCATACAAGAGCTATAAGGCTTAATTCTTCAAAAGTCCAGTATAGGTAACTTGCTTAGGAAAAGAGACTGAAGGACACTAAACCATCAAATTGAAGGTGCCTTATAAAGAGCAAGATAAGGAATAAAGTTGCAACAGAAAGCTTCATAGAATAGTGATTCTTAATAATGTATATTGGAAGCAACACTGTTTGGTTTTGGAGTTCTTAATGTCACTGGGATTTTCTTATTGTTCAAATGTTTTATTTTCATTTTCATTTTCAATTCATACAGTCACTTATATACTGTGCATAACCGGGGCCATATAACATTGAACAATAACTACCGTCATCCTTGTCAAAAATACTCCCCAAAATACAAGCCCAAATACCACTTCAACCCTCCATACACCCTTTCTTTCACCCCCCTCCAACTTTCCTTTCTCCCCTCCAACATTCCCCTCTCCTACTTCCCCTCTCCCTCTATCATTCCTTTCTCCCAATACACTCCCTCCCTTCCACCTCACCCTCCTTCCGATCCTCTCTCCCACCCTCTCTACCCCTCTTTCTTCTTTCCCTCTACTCCTCCCTTCGGTGTATTTCTTCTATCTATCAATATATTCAGCTTCTTATTTTTACACTAGCATTAAAAATGCAACAGTATACAAGTGCAATCATGTTACTTTAAAATCTGGCACATACTATATTTCCCCCCTCCCCCCCTCCCCCCTATGACCCCACCTCCCTTCCCCCCCCCCGACTTCCCAGAGCCCGTACACGGTATAGCTTTTTATCAAACACAATCTAAAATATATTAAAACCAACGAAATTAAAGAAAAAAGAAGAAAAAAAAGGGATTTTCTTGATTATCATCTTGGAACTTCCCTTTATTGATACATTTACCCAACTATATTCCTTTTCCACTGATGTCTGCATTATCAACTTATTCACACGTTCCTGAATTAAAGCAGAAATTTGACTTGGTCGTTTGTTAATAGATCCTTCTTTCTAGAATTATCCTCAATAGAGCTAGCCTTGGCTCTGTCTTTGGACAGGATTAATACAGTAGAGCAGGGATGTTAAACCTGCGGCTTGCAGCCCGGATACGTCACATACTGGCCCAATATGTCACGTGACGATGCAGTGACGATATGAGTTTGACACCCGTTCAGTAGAGCATCTCCTTAGAATGGATTTCATCTGGCTTACGTGACTTTTCCTCTGCTTGGATCCTGTATCCAACTCTCTCTTTTTTTCTCTCTTTGTTCTTCTTCACATGAGATATTGCTTTGTTATATACCCTTCTCTGGACCAAAGGCTCTTTAGAGCCTTAAAGAGATAGGCAGTAGCATTTGAGTTGAAATGCTTGGCTGACAAAGTTAAGAGAGAGTGAGTCAAAGTCAGTGTTTTTCAAATCAACCAAAGGCAGAAGAAATTTTTAAAAAATCAGCAAGTAATGGAAGAAGCTGATATGCATAAAGCAGGCCACCTTTTGCTGATGTCACACTATAGAGTGAAGATCACAGGATTGATGTTCTGGATGTAGTTTGCTGCCAACTGTAGTTATAAATTCCCTGCTCTATGAAAAAGACAGAAGCTTTTTTTGATCATTACATTATTGCATGTATAGTATAGTGAAAGTCAGAATTACTCTGCTTTCTCATTCATAATATATTTGCAAAGAAACAACTATACGTATCATTATGTATAATTATTTTATACCACTACATTGTTGAAGAGCCGAGGTGGCGCAGTGGTTAGGGTGCAGTACTGCAGGCCACTTCAGCTGACTGTTATCTGCAGTTCAGCGGTTCTAATCTCACCGGCTCAAGGTTGACTCAGCCTTCCATCCTTCCGAGGTGGGTGAAATGAGGACCCAGACTGTGGGGGGCGATATGCTGACTCTGTAAACCGCTTAGAGAGGGCTGAAAGCCCTATGAAGCGGTATATAAGTCTAACTGCTATTGCTATTGCTATTGTCACTCATAGCTGAATAGATATTTTGAACTGAATACTTTAAGTGGCCAAGTGTGATTAGACACACAAGGAATTTTTCACCTAAATATGTTACGAAAGGACTGAACCTGCAGGTCACCAGCCACTAATTTTCTGGAACTTACGGAGCAGATGCTACTTTTATTTCTTTAATAGTTTGCTATATCATTTTAATGAAATCATATTTAAAATGATTAATAAAAGTTACATAGTAACAGCGTTCTCCTGCCTCCACTCTGTTTCATGGCTTGAAGGAAATTTATAGAAATTGCTTTCGTTTCTACTTCTGGAACAGTCTTCACCATTTAAGTATTAAGTTTGGATAACAAAAGTATAACATTATTCATGTAAATCTTGGTTTACGCGGGATTGGAATATACTAACAATCACTTTTGTATGTTTTAAGAAGATTACCTGTTTTTAAATGTTAGTGGAGGCGGGAAAACATTGAGCATATACTGTAAGCATGCTGCAGGAAATACTGAAAATTCAGCCAGATATCTATTGCATTTACAATAGCATAAACATACCTATAAGCACAACAATTCATCCATCAATCCCAGGGACAGTAATTCATTCTCAAACACAGACAAAATATCAGCAAAAGATTTCTCAGTCACACAAAAGTTATTCATTTTCTCAGTTTTCTATTTCTCCTTCCCTCTCTTTTTTTCCTTTCTTTTTCACACCTAGGCCCCCTTACAGTTTCTATTGTATATTCCTACATCCTGCATATATACTGTATATATTTATCCCATAGATAGGCAATTTGGTCCAACTCTGGATAAATACTCACTTTATGATTTATTTAAATTAGCAATAGCAATAGCAATAGCAATAGTTAGACTTATATACCGCTTCATAGGGCTTTCAGCCCTCTCTAAGCGGTTTACAGAGTCAGCATATTGCCCCCAACAACAATCCGGGTCCTCATTTTTCCCATCTCGGAAGGATGGAAGGCTGAGTCAACCTTGAGCCTAGTGGGATTTGAACAGCCGAACTGCTGAACTGCAGTCAGCTGAAGTAGCCTGAAGTGCTGCATTTAACCACTGCGCCACCTCGGCTCATTGGGACAATTGTTTTTCCCCTCAAAATTGAAAGAAAATCCATTCTTATACTTTTACTTATTAGCAAAAGTATACAATTTCCTATACATATGTGTCCACTTTTTAGATTTATTCATATATGCTCTTTTGTGTTTTAAAAAATGAGGAAAGAACACTGGAAGGTTGTAGATGCCATACATTATTAGAATCTATATTGCTACAGATTGCCATTTCATGAGTGCCAATCTTTCACTGCACTACAGTAAATTCACTATAGCTCCCAGTTTGCTGGGGTATAGATGTTTCTCTTTCTTTGCAGAGAAGGGAAGTAAATTTTAGTGCACAGCAACATGATGTTCAGTAATGCCCAAGGAGACAATTCCAAGTTTATTTAACTTTGAATCAGTTTTTTTAATGTCTGTAGGACAATGAAGGGGGTGTGATTGCTCAACTTCCCAGTAGTATGACAACCTTCAATCAGACTGGCCTGAAACCAGGTGAAGAGTACACAGTCAACGTGGTAGCTCTCAAGGAACAAGCCCGAAGTTCACCCACTTCAGCCAGTGTTTCAACCTGTAAGTAACCCTAACCAACTTTTTTATGTAAGCTTGTGAATTAATGCCAGCCTTCTTTCCTGATGGGATAAGACTATTTAAAAAGTAATTTGCTCCAAGAAGAATCATCATGTTTAGGAATAATATACTCTTAAATAATAAATGCAGTGATAAAAAAGACTTTTGCTTTCTCCTTCATCAGTGGTGGGTTTCAAAAAATTTTGGAACCTCTTCTGTAGGTGTGGCCCGCTTTCCGGGTCCACTGGTGGAACCTCTTCGAACCGGTTCAGTAGATTTGACAAACCGGTTCTACCGAACTGGTGCGAACCGGTAGGAACCCACCTCTGTCCTTCATGCTCTATTTGTGGGACACAAGAAACACCTGTATAAGTATTGTTGGAACCGTTTTACTGGAATGGATAGATCAACAATGTTAAGCAGTTTCTCACCTAAGATGCAAGGATTTCATTTGTCTCAAAATGTTTCTTGTCATCTTATTACATATCTTCACTTAGCAAAATCTATTTTGGGGAGTGGGAGAAGAAAACCATGCAAATGCTTCAACACAGGATGCATCGGCAAAGCTAATTATAAAGAGTTAATGAAACTCTTGATCCGGGCAAAAATATGTATGCCAACTATTGCACAACACAAGGAGGTCTTCCTTTAAAGAAAAGAGAACGTGCTAAATATTAATTTGCAATTCTGATGGACACCTTAGTTATTCTTTCATCATGTCAGCAAGTACCGTGGCACGACAAAACCGCGCTCGTCAAAATAGCGGTGATACAACCGCGTCGCTAAAGCCGCGACGTCATCACCACCGCGACAACAGCGCGGCAACAGAAGGGCGCTTTAAAACAGTGCAGCGGCAGAAAGCCGATTTAAATTAAGGTAAGGGTTAGGATTAGGTTTAGGGGTTTGCTTTAGGGTTAGGTTTAGGGTTAGGGTTAGGTTAGGGTTAGGGTTAGGGTTAGGGTTAGGGTTAGGGTTAGGGTTAGGGTTAGGGTTAGGGGTTAGGGTTAGGGTTAGGGTTAGGGTTAGGGTTAGGGTTAGGGTTAGGGTTAGGGTTAGGGTGCTGAGTGCTTCGGAAGGCGCGGATTTGCTCTCCGCAGTTATGTCATCGCTGTAAGGTCACGTTTTTCCTTAGCGCTTCGGACGGCGCGGATTTGCCCTCCGCACTTATGTTGTCACGGATAAGGGCTTCACGGTTTTGTGGTGGAACCAGCAAGTACATATAGACATTTATTGCACACAAACATTTTTCCCCTTTACAGATCTAGCAGAGAACTGCATATAGGATGTAGCTTACCAATGACATCTATAGGCCATGTGAAGCAATTATCCATTTTAACTGGTTTAAGAGACTTTTCTCCCTAATGGTCCAGAAACAAAGCCATCCCTTGCTATGACAATAGAAAAGCTGATAGAGTACAATTGGTCTCCTTCCCTTTATTTTCCTTTGGGATTTGACCCTGACTTGTGTTTTGCAGTATGAGTAAGAATAAAGGAGCTTAAAGCATGCTTGTTGTCAAGACAAAACCAGCGACATGTCATCAGGAGTTGACGGGACCTTCCAGGGATACTGTACAACTTGAGTGAAAAAAGACTCATTGAAACTAATTTTTTTAGAGGAATGCCTCATATTGACATCTCAGTGTCTTTAGTGTTAGAGTTAGTAAGGGTTACAACCTTAAATGAAATTCACAGCTTTTCATGTAAAGTTGCTTTTCAAATTGTATCTCCAACTTGAAAAGATTCTAATCCAAGGTTCAAGGTTCATTTTATTTATATGCTGCCCTATTCCCGGCGGGACTCAGGGCGGCGCACAAACCCAAAGGAGGGGAAGGGGAACACAAAAACTACAGCAAAAAGTACAGGGCATTTAAAAACGACCAACAGCCACACGATTCGAGAGGGGAAGGGAACTCATCGACCCCAAGCCTGCCGACACAGCCAGGTTTTAACGGCTTTTCTCGGAAGGCCTGGAGAGAGGTGAGGGTCTGAATCTCTGCGGGGAGCTCGTTCCAAAGGGCCGGAGCCGCCACAGATAAGGCCCTCCCCCGGGTAGTAGCCAGATGACATTGGCTAGTAGACGGAACCCGGAGGAGGCCCAACTGTGTGATCTAATGGGTCTTTGGGAGGTAATTGGCATCCGAAACCAGTGGTTCATACACTGCAATGAGTAATTCTGCTATGTCTCTATATTCTCAATGAAAAATGATTACAGAGAAATAAAAACAATGGAATGAATCTTAAGTTATTTATTTATTTATTTATTTATTTTTATTCGTATCCCACCTCCATTATTTTTAGAAACAACATTGAACATACAGTATCCAACACATCTTCCTCCTCCTATTTTCCCTACAGCACAGGGGTCAAACTCGCCGCATTGCATTGCCATCACATGATGTCTTGCAATGTGTTTTCTATTCGCAGAGCTGGGGTGGGCGTGGCCTGCACGTGACGCATCTGTCCCGCACGCCGCCAGTTTGACACCCCTAACCTACAACAACAATCCTGCAAGATGGATTGGGCGAGAAAGAATGACTGGCCCAAAGTTGTTTTTCATAGCTAAGGCAGGATTTGAACTCATAGTCTCCTGCTTTCTAGCCTGGTGCCTTAACCACTAGACAAACTGGGTCTTTCTATATATAGGTTGGCTCCCTTATTGTATGTGAAATTCTAAGTTGCAATGGATACATCTAACAAATAGTTGGTGCCACCTCAATCTACACAGAGTTTTTTTTTAAAAAAAAGAAATATCCCTTGTAACTATTAGAAGAATGTAACAATTTCACACAGGATTCTTTAACTTCCATGTCTTTACCTGGTTTTAATCTTTCTTGGCACCTTTGACCAACTTTTTTCCCCTTATGTTTCATACACAAAATTTAGGATCACCAACCACACCTGAAAGTCCTTAGTTTTCAAGTGAGCTCCTTCACTAATAAGAAGGCATAGTTCTCGGCAATATTTTGCTTCTGCATTTATACATTATGAAACACTAGAGTGAATATATGCAGTAAGGATATGCCAATACTGTACTGATTACTGTAATGCGCTTTACTTGGGGCTGCCCCTGAAGAGTGTTTGGAGACTACAATTGGTCCAGAATGCGGCCGCGCGAGCAATATCGGGTGTACCTAGGTACACCCATATTACACCTATCCTCTGCGAGCTGCACTGGCTTCCCATCAGTCTCCTAACGCGCTTCAAGGTGCTGGTCGTTACCTTTAAAGCCCTACATGGCTTAGGACCCGGATATCTGCGGGACCGCCTCCTGCCACATACCTCCCAACGACCCATAAGATCTCATAGGCTGGGCCTCCTCCGGGTACCGTCGACCAGGCAATGCCGTTTGGCGACTACTCGGGGGAGGTCTTTCTCTGTAGCTGCCCTGCCCCTGTGGAATGATCTATCCGCAGAGATCCGGACCCTTCCCACTCTCTCGGCCTTCCGTAAAGCCATTAAAGCCTGGCTGTTCCCGGCAGGCCTGGGGCTGTTGACCCCAAAATACGGTCCAGCCCCATTCAGAACGGAGTGCATGATGTGTTGTATTTTAAATCTATCTTTCCTTTCCCTGTATCTTATTTTCTTTTTTGATTATTTCTGTACTGTAAGCCGCCCGAAGTCCTTCGGGATTGGGCGGCATATAAATGTTATTAAACTAAACTAAACTAAACAATCAGCATCAATCCAATCTATTTCCCTGCTTACTTTAAATGCAGTGTTCGGGGCCCATGAAGATTTTTGAATAAAAAACTAAATAATAATAATAATAATAATAATAATAATAATAATAATAATAATAATAATAAATAAATAAATAAATAAATAAATCTATCTGGATATACATTCTCTGAACCATTTAAACACAAAAGTAAAAATGTGCAAGATTGTCACTGCTCATTTTTTTCCTTTTATCCTAGTGAGGTTCCTCTGGAAATAAACTTGCCAATGAATATAGATTGCTTCTTCTAATATTCAAAACCCCTTATTTCAACTGTAAAATTTTATATATTTAATATATAATTTATATTAAAACTATCCTATATATACAGTTTTAAAAAATTAATAGATATTAATAAAGAGCAGAAGTAGGAAAGAAAGAAAAAAGCAAAAGTGAAGAAAGGAAAGAAAGAAGGAAGGAAGGAAAGAAAGAAAGAGAAAAAGAAACAGAAAGAGAAAGAGAGAAAGAGAGAAAGAAAGAAAGAAAGAAAGAAAGAAAGAAAGAAAGAAAGAAAAGAAAGAAAGAAAGAAAGAAGAAAGAAAGAAAGAATACAAAAGATAAAAACAGAAGAAACTTCTGATTTCCTTTGTGGCATGTATAAGTACAATTACAAAATTATCTCTTACTCTATGATTACCACAAACAGCTACTGGTAATAGCTTTTCCGTTATCTTTTCTTTCTAATCATCAAAACCACAAATTATAAATGCATTTTTCTGTTTCGTGCAAAATGTTTATAAGGGGTTTTCACTCAGCCACAAATGTAGATATTTTTTTTTTTGTCCCTGTGATCAAAATAATTACTTTCTTCTTTTCTATTTGTTCACGTGCTTACTGTCTCCAGTCATTGATGGGCCAACCCAGATTTTGGTTCGCGATGTCTCCGACACTGTGGCCTTTGTTGAATGGTCTCCACCCCGGGCTAAAGTGGACTATATTCTACTGAAATATGGCCTAGAGAATGAAGAAGGGGGGAAATCCACTTTCCGATTGCAGCCCCCACTGAGGCAGTATTCCATGCAAGCTTTAAGACCTGGCTCCCGATATGAAGTCTCTATCTCTGCTGTCCGTGGTGCTAATGAGAGTGATGCTGCAATAACCCATTTTGTAACAGGTAAGACCAAGCATTAGTTGAATATTTCATTGCTGCAATGCTGGCCCTATGCTTTCTCTCTCAGTACGGTAGAAGAGTCATCCCTTGGTGTTATGGTATATTCAATTCAATTCAATTCAATTTATTAAATTTATATGCCGCCCTTTTCCCCCGAAGGGGACTCAGGGCGGCGCACAACTCGAACCGGGGAGGGAATACAGACAAAAAGATTTAAAAGCAACAAGATAACAATATATAATTAAAAACTCACAACAGTCATACCATTCGAGACGGGGGCAACAGCTCTTTAGCCCCAGGCCTGTCGGAACAACCAGGTTTTGAGGGCTTTGCGGAAGGCCTGGAGGGTGGTGAGGGTTCGAATCTCCACGGGGAGTTCGTTCCAGAGGGTCGGAGCAGCCACAGAGAAGGCTCTCCTCCGGGTAGTCGCCAGTCGACACTGGCCGGCGGATGGGATTCGGAGGAGGCCTAATCTGTGGGATCTAATCGGTCTAGTGGAGGTAATTGGCAGCAGGCGGTCTCTCAAGTACCCAGGTCCAATACCAAGAATGATATTCTTTGCATTTAGAAGAATCTGAGAAAAAATGCTAGCATTTCTACCTAAAAAATCTTCAGGCTTATCAAAATCAACCTCTGCCTGAGATCTTGGAAAACTATCTATTGAAATAAATACATTAAAATAATAAAAACATGTCCTTAAGAAGGTAGACTGTCACAGGATAGGCCTATGGCTCCAAAGCTTTTGCCTTAAAGAGGCAGGTTTTCTCCCCTTTTATTCCAACTATGGATAAGAAAAAGCAGTTTTGCTTTCTTACATGAAATTACTCGCTTAATTTAATAGCTCACTTAAATTGCTTGCTTTGCAAGTACATTTGCAAGTGTAAGTAAGAATATATTTTTCTTTTTTTTATTAAAAATTTTTAATTTTTAATTTAAAACAAATACAACATCTTTACATGCTATAGAAAGTGTATTAGTTGGTTACAAATAGACTTTTATGCATCTCTTCCACAGTCAACAAACACAATTCATGTTAATTCGAGCATTTTAACTCAAATATTTATACATATCACCATCATCATATATCCATTTTCATTTGACTATAATTATTATTTTTTTAAAAAAGGAAAAATAATAATAATAATAATTTTTGTTTCTTAAACAATACATGCCCACACCAGTGGGAAAAGAAAAAATCAAAAGAGAAACCAAAAAAAGGGGGGGGGGGAACACAGGTATATATTATAAAAAAAAGTATATCAGCTGGTTACAACATGTTTTGGTGCATCTCTTCCATTAATTCATATTAATTCAAATATCTTAACTCAAATGTTTACCATATTAACATCATTATACCTCCACTTTTAGTTGACTACAGTTATTTAAATATCCTTCAACCTTAAATATGCCAAAGATTTAATCCATAACCACATGCTGACATTTCATTTACTTGTCTGTAAAATCAAAGAATATTTTTTTCTGAATTCTAACTTTCACCTCTACTCAACTTTATATGTATATATCTGTGTGTGGCATACAAGTAATGATACAAGCTTAACATTTGTTAATTTCAGTTCTGTCCCTGCCTACTCTTAATTCTAGGTTCAGAAATAACTTACAATATTATTTGCAATTGGCTTTGGTCCAGCGGATAATCTTTTGAAAATTATAACTTTAGAGTTCATTTCTTTTCTCATTTTTCAACCTCGCCCTCTTCCTGAAAAAAACTAATGAGCTTTGAACAGTGCAAATATTGCCTGATCCGGTTTACCGACAAATGCGCGCTCGACAAAAGCGCGCCGATGAAACCGCGGTGAGAAAACCGCGAGCTCAAAATCGTGCTGACAAATGAGCGAAGAAGCGCCAACAGTGCGCCGACAAAAGCGCTCCTTAAACGAACAACTAATAACAACCTAATAACCCTAACCCTAACCCTAACCCTAAACCTAACCCTAACCCTAACCCTAAACCTAAACCTAAACCTAAACCTAACCCTGAACCTAACCCTAAAGCTAACCCTAACCCTAACCCTAACCCTAACCCTAACCCTAACCCTAACCCTAACCCTAACCCTAAACCTAAACCTAACCCTAACCCTAACCCTAAACCTAAACCTAAACCTAACCCTAACCCTAAACCTAAACCTAAACCTAAACCTAACCCTGAACCTAACCCTAAAGCTAACCCTAACCCTAACCCTAACCCTAACCCTAACCCTAACCCTAACCCTAAACCTAAACCTAAACCTAAACCTAAACCTAAACCTAAACCTAAACCTAAACCTAAACCTAAACCTAACCCTAAACCTAAACCTAAACCTAAACCTAAACCTAAACCGAACCCTGAACCTAACCCTTACCTTAACTGAAATCGTGCTTTTGTGGGCGCGGTTTTGTCGGCGCGTTTGTATGATGTTGCGGTTTCCTCACTGCGGTTTCGTCGGCGCGCTTTTGTCGTGTGCGCATTTGTCGAGTCATGGCCTGATCGTTGTAAGGATCACTAACCTGTTTCTAGACTGAAACCAACCATCCATCTTAACATGTTGTCTAACTCTACATTATTTTCCATCTTTCAACTCCATTTCCAACTTTCTTTTTTCCGCTTTCTTGTCACTGAACATTTTTAAGGCTATCTCCTTTGCCAACCCATCTGCAGCCTTCTCTTTCTTCTATGGGAATCTAACGGAACCTTTGCTCTTACCAGAAAAGTGAGCACAGTTTGTTCAGTTTGGAGTTTGCATCAATGAATGGCTCTATAGTGAGCCAATGAGAAACTGTAGGCAAAAGCAGGCTCAGCTCGCAGGCATGTGGCATCATTATTCTACAGGCATGCTAAGACTTTGGCACTTACTGAATAGACTCGTTTTGGCCCTCCCTCTTTCATCATAACAGCAGAGAAACACCATCCTGTCAACCTTTTCAGTTCGGAAAATAACGTGAAATTAAAAATCATTAATTCCAAAAGAAGCCAGCTAACAAAGCAATCATAAGGAGAGAGGGTAGAATATTGGGTTGAAAGAGAAGTTTAAGGTTTAAGTTTAAGTTTAATAACATTTGTATGCCGCCCAATCCCGTAGCAATAGCAATAGCAGTAGACTTATATACCGCTTCATAGGGCTTTCAGCCCTCTCTAAGCGGTTTACAGAGAGTCAGCATATTGCCCCCAACAATCTGGGTCCTCATTTTACCCACCTCGGAAGGATGGAAGGCTGAGTCAACCCTGAGCCGGTGAGATTTGAACCGCTGAACT
>NW_028261392.1:56632654-56760154 GCF_051295495.1 Thamnophis sirtalis | reverse complement strand
GGCAGAGAACCGGTTGTTAAATTATTTGAATCCCACCACTGTTGCAGACGCATAACATTCAAGTAAACGAAATGATGGGGGAAAAGGAAGGCAATTAAAAGAGAGAGAAAAAGAACCAAGGGCTAGATATTATTGTTGATGGCCCAAGCACACGAGCTTATAAAATTTCAAAGAACAATAACCAAAAAAATCATGTTGAAATGTTGATCATTCCAACAAAAAATCAGAAATTATGAACAATTTCATTAAAATATCAATATAGTTTTCACAGTCACTACACAAAAGTGGTGGGATAATGC
Source organism: Thamnophis sirtalis (assembly GCF_051295495.1). Lineage (NCBI taxonomy): Eukaryota > Metazoa > Chordata > Lepidosauria > Squamata > Natricidae > Thamnophis > Thamnophis sirtalis. The sequence goes on along the minus strand of NW_028261392.1, from coordinate 56,759,855 downwards.
CCCCTCCTGAGATTTGTGTGTTACTTCCCAATCTAGCCCCAAAGCCAGAAAAGTATTTCCCAGGGCTGACCCACATTAGTTTTCCAATATCCGCCAAAGTCTGGCAGGTGTTGGCACCTGTGTGTGTGTATGTGTGTGTGTGTATGTATGTATGTATGTGTATGTGTATATGTATATATATATATGTGTGTGTGTGTGTGTGTGTGTGTATGTGTGTGTGTGTATGTGTGTGTGTGCATTTTTTTTTTTTACTGTTGCCTTATTGGGTTTCTGTCTGGATGGTCTCTTGTGACGAGCCGAACTCAGAGAGTGGAAGTGTGACCTTCCTCCCATATTTGGGCATACCAGGGGTTGTGACTTTAAATATATACTTCTCACCCTGGCTGGCTGATAAGGAGTCGAGCTCTGTAGCTCAATGGCAGGTTCGATTCCCGACATGGGTATGGCTAGCTGATGAGAGCTAAATAGCTTGAAATAGATCTATACTAGTCTCCCTTTATTTATTTATCAGCATAAATATAACATTATATATATATATATATATAACATTATATATATATATATATATATATATATATATATATATATATATATATATATATATATATATATATATATATGTATATATATATATATGTGTATATATATATGTGTATATATATATGTATAGACACACATACACATATGTATTTAGTGTCACAACCCCTGGTATACCCAAATATGGGAGGAAGCATACTGCTTCCTTTCTCTGTCTATCGACTCTGTCTATCAGACTCTGTCTATCAGACTCTGTCTGTCACAAGAGACCATCCAGACAGAAACCCAATATTTTTACTGTTGCCTTTGTTACATTTGTGATTTATTTATTTATTTATCAGTACAAATACAACACACACACACACATATATTAGGATCGGTTGGTGATTGGAAACCCATCCAAACCAACATCGTAATTCCAGCAGAGGAGTCGTTGTGTTCTATTTAGGGAGCGAGCGAGTCCCTTGGTTTTCGTTAAGGCCGGTCTGACATTAACAAGCAGCTTGCCATTGGCGAGGATAACTTTGTCCGAGCACCCGACCTCACGGCTACCCCTCAGTGCCACAGACCTGGGAGGGTCGCATCCTTTCTGAACGACGCCCATCTGCAAGAAGGAAGCCTGCTCCACGGCTTCGCTCTTCCCCCGGGAAATAATAGCTTCAGGGCACCATAAAGGACATGTAGTCGGCGCATGGTCTTGGCCAGGAAATCGAGACACCGGCCAATATATAAGATAAGAAAGGAAGCGAAGCTTCAGCCTCCAAGCTTCACTTCAGAGAGGCAGTTCCGCCACTTTACTTTGGGGCGCGAGGCACTTCCTCGTTTCCACGCCCGAATCAAACATGGCGGCAGCCAATCAGAGGACGGAACCCCGATCTCGCGCCGTAAACCGCTACATTCCGAAGCATGCGCACAAACAATCTCCACCGCCGAACTGGCGAGCTCCCGCGGCCACTTCAGCGGCCGAGCATTACTTTGGGGCACGAGGCACTACCTCGTTTCCAACGCCCGAATCAAACATGGCGGCAGCCAATCAGAGGACGGAACCCCGCTCTCGCGCCGTAAACCGCTACATTCCGAAGCATGCGCACAAACAATCTCCACCGCCGAACTGGCGAGCTCCAGCGGCCACTTCAGCGGCCGAGCATTACTTTGGGGCACGAGGCACTTCCTCGTTTCCAACGCCCGAATCAAACATGACGGCAGCCAATCAGAGGACGGAACCCCGATCTCGCGCCGTAAACCGCTACCTTCCGAAGCATGCGCACAAACAATCTCCACCGCCGAACTGGCGAGCTCCAGCGGCCACTTCAGCGGTCAAGCATTACTTTGGGGCACGAGGCACTTCCTCGTTTCCAACGCCCGAATCAAACATGGCGGCAGCCAATCAGAGGACGGAACCCCGATCTCGCGCCGTAAACCGCTACATTCCGAAGCATGCGCACAAACAATCTCCACCGCCGAACTGGCTGTCGGGAGGCGGGATTTTTTTTTTCTTTTTTCAAAAAAGAAATCGCCCGCCTCGGTTTTAAGTGTTGCTGGCTTCTTTTTCTCTCTCAGAGATTAGGGAGCGATGTCTTCCCGGCCGTTGTCGGGGGCCGGCGATCGCCGAAGGGTAAGACAAGGCCTGTGGTGTTACGGTGTTCTAGGCGCCCCGATAGGAATCTTTTGAGGGGCAACTGCGGGAAGTCCTTACCCAAACTTGGTCGTTACCGTCGTAAGAGTGGTTTATGCCACCGAATTTTCTGGGTTTCTTTGGCCATAATGAAGTTGCTGTCTGTCTGACAACTCATTTCTCCAGTCCAACAAAGGTGGTTCTCCACAGCCAGACATGTATTCCTTTATTTTCAGCATTTTAAATGGATGATTCAACAAAATTCTCTTAATTAGATGATTCAGATGAATTTATCCGTCACCTGATAGCAATAGCTTGTTTATCCCACCTTTTACTTTCTAGTTTACCAGAGATAAGGCACTCCAAAAGGTAAGAAATCAATAGCGGTTTTAATTACACACCCCAGATTTATCATTGTTTCCATATGTTAGTTATGGCCTTTTTATTAGAAATGTGAGAAGCAGGAGAGAGGTTGATAAGCAAAGCAACAGAGAACTGGGATGTTTTTGATGGGAACAGAGAAAGAAAGAAAGAAAGAAAGAGAAAAAGAGAGAAAGAAAGAAAGAAAGAAAAAGAGAGAAAAAGAGAGAAAGAGAGAGAGAAAAAGAAAAAGAGAGAAAGAAAGAAAAAGAAAGAAAAAGACTTATATACCGCTTCATGGTGCTCTACAGCCTTCTAAGCAATTTACAGAGCCGAAATATTTCCCCCAATAATCTGGGTCCTCATTTTACGGACTGAAGGATGAAAGGCTGGGTCAACCTTGAGCCAGTGAGATTCGAACTGCTGTTGTAATGATATTTTTAAAAGGCACATCTTTCCTCTGTTGTTTACGTGCTCCATATTATTTTGAAGAACTTCATTCTCACTCCCTTTAACAGATAAAGACGCCATTTAAGCATGAAAGGATTAGAGCATACACAGAGTGTAACCTAACTCAACTTTTGTTATAGAGAAGCTCCACTGTAATCCAATGTGTCAGCTGCAAAGAAGCCTCTAGGCAAATTGCCACAAACTTCTTGTGAAATGCAAAATGTGAATTCTGCCTGTTTGCTGTAACTTAAAATGTGTATTCCCAGCAATCTAATGCGAGATAATAATCCTAACAAAGTTCTGTTATATGCCAGAAAATTTATTTCTTTCACCTTCTAAGGCCCGTTGTTCTCAGAAGCGCTGAGAAAATCCTGAAGAAGAAAATCATTTGTGTGATATGAAATAATGTTTCTAACACTATGACAATCAGTGCAAGCTGTGTAAACTATAAGAAGTTTAAGAAAAAATGTTTTTGCGCGCAACTGCTTTTCTCTCTGCCTCCTGTTAAAGTGGGAGACAAAAAGGGTCGCCCTGTTTTGGTTTCTAGCTAGAAATAAAAGCTGATTATCAGTTGCCTTGTGTTCAGAGTTTCATTGGATTTATCAGATTCTGAGCTGCATTCAAAAACCTTACAATCATAATGCACCAAAGTTATGTATAGTGGTTATGAAGGTATACAAGCAACTGAGCAGATTTATATGCTGAAAGATAGTTTGCTACTTTCTGATTCATGTATTATGTCAGTACAACATATCAAACTATAACATGAGATTTTCTTATTTTGTGTAACATGTTTGTCTAATGATAATCTGTTTACAGGATGGTAGCACTTCTAATTACAGGAGAATGAAGACTATTGGAAGACCAAGTACAGACTATGGAGAAAACCTTACAAACACTGCCTATCTTTCAAGAGGTGTGCTATCCCTCAAAGAAAGAAAGTTATTTGGTCAGACTCCAGCTAAGATAATGATTTCACAAAATCCAGATGTACAGGTAAGGAACAATGAAGAGGGTAACTGGCAACATGTTTGAACATGAAGCAGCTTTTAAAAACTAAGCAATTTAAATTACTCTCTAAGGGTAGGCATCCACAAATATACTCATCAGGACAGGTACCGTATTTTTCAGAGTATAAGATGCATCGGAGTATAAAACGCACCTTAGTTTTTGGGGAGGAAAATAGGGAGGGGGGGATTCTGCCTAACAGGTATTCATTTTTATTCCCAAAGCACCAGAAAAGCAAGCAAACACAATAGTATAATAAAAGGACACCCCTAAAAGGGGGGGGGGTGGTTCTTAATAAGCTTAACTAGATGTCTGGCCATTCAGCCAAAAGCACTTAACAGCTCTAAAATGTAACACAGCTGAATCAACAAACCAACCCAGTGCTTTTCTGAGGGAAACCATTGAGAAAACTCAGATAGCCAATAGGAAAAATCCCTGCCTTGCCCTTAAAGGGATTATCCTCAAAAGAATAGAAATCACATAGTCACAAGAACTCTCTGCCTTGTCCTTGAGAGGATTGTTTCCCAAAAATAGAAACTCGAGGAAAAAAGTAGTCTTCAAATCTTTGGCTTCTCCCAGGGAAATTTTTCCAACAGTATGCTGCAGTAAAAATATTCGAAGCTTTTTTCCAGCACTTATGAAGTGTTAATGAGTGAAGGGTGCTTTGCCTGAAATGGAAGATCACTCGTTAGCACCTAATTAGGGCTGGAAAAAAAGCTTCCAAAAAGCTACATTCGGAATATAAGATGCACTCAAATTTCCCCCCTCTTGGGGGAGGGGGAAGGTGCATCTTATACTCCCAAAAATATGGTATTCTCTGGAGTTGAAGGGTTAGCTGCTGAATGTGATATGCTAAAAGTTAAACAAGTATGGACATTTAAAAAAACGAATAAATAAAAAAATTAGTAAAGAATTTGACACAGCAGAGAATATGACAAAAATGTATAACGTCTGGTTGGTTGATTTCTACAAAAATGTAAATGTGTAGGAAATAATTCTAGTGATATGAATATATGTGCAGATGATAGGCAGTTGGCCAAGAGCCTGAATGGTTTGCAGCAAATGTTACTGATGATGCAATGAATATAAATTAAAATTAATATATCGAACATGAGGATAATTGTGTAGAAAGATGAAGTGAGCAAAATATTCATTTAAAGTTTTTGAATCCTTTTGAACTTTAAATATTTCTGCATAAATATTACCTAAAAGTGATCATATCAACTGTTCTCCACTCAAGTTCTAAAATCTAGATAAAGAACCCACAAACATTATATTTGTTCATTTCTTTATTGTGGAACATGGTCTTCAAATATTGAAAAGCTGGGTTCACAAACTTTTAAGAACCTCTGTACACAAATGGTGAAAAATTAAAGCAAGTTAAAGAATTTTATTAAAGGTGGGGAAAAGGACAGAAATTTTAAGACGTACTTTTGATTGACATTTTAACTCACTATCCACTAATAGCATTTCTACTAATGGGTAGTGAGTTAAAATGTCAATCAAAAGTAGATAAAATGATTTTATAATTGTGCTTCTGTCCGTTTCGTTATTTGGAAATGAGAATTGTGTATGTTGGGAAAAAAAACAAAGGCATTGATACTGAATTACTTAAGAATTACCTATGTATTTAAACAAAAAGACACAGGATCAATAATAAAAAGATGCTAATTGTAAGCCAGTTTGGTGTAGTGGTTAAAGCACCAGGCTGGAAAGTGAGACACTGAATTCCGATCCTGTTTAGGCACAAATGGGGACCACATCTGAAAAGCCTTGCCAAGAAAACTACAGCAACTTGTCTAGGCAGTCACCCACAGTCCAAAACTTACTTGAAAGCAAGCAGCCAATCAACTAAATGTGGATTGAATATAGATGTGAGGGCCCAGGTAAAAGTGCTGATGTGACTTAGATTATATAGAAAAAATGAAGAACAACTGAAGAAAGTGTGAGAATAGGCTGAGGAGGAAGAGAATGCTTGAGGAAATTGTGCTTAGGTGAAGTTGATGAATCCTCAAGAAAATATAGTGGAACTTTGAAGTACAATAGGCAATGTATGAGATGATGGAACGACATGGAAGCAAGGATGGTTTGTGAGACTAAAAAGGCATGCAAAAATATAGTATTGATGTAAGCTACTTTTAACTGCTCCTTTTATTTTTTTCTCATCTCAAGTCTTTAACTTCTTTCGTTTGCTCTTTTTGTGCTTTCTTTAACATTGCTTTCTAGAAAAGGAATGGTGAATCATAACTTATAGTGCACAAATTAAAAAAAATATGACTTAGAATGCTATATAAATCCAGTCTTTATAGGTAAAAAATATTTACTAAATATACTATCTTCTTTTGATATTATTTTAAATCAGTTATAATACAGAATCCTTTATTAATTCTGTTAATAAAGGGAAAGTGGTGTATTTTTTCCCTTTGTATTTTTCTCTTTATCAGTTTTGCTATCTTCTGAGTCACAAAGGAATAAATACTGGTTTTAGATAACATACTAAGATAAAAAGATACAAAAATAACACAAAGTATCATGTAAATTATTTATAAAGTTTTCTTTGCTTTGTAAATTATGACAGGAAAATATAGATTTTAATCCTTTTTTTTTATTTATAAAATTTGTTTTTGTTGCAGGAGGAAACTAGTTATCGGATACGATTCATTGTAACTAAGCAGTGGACCTTAAACAGTGTCACTCCTCTGTATAAATTCTCTTATGGACGATTGCGAGAATATTCTAAACAATTAAGTAATGTTATTACTGCACAAAAGGAAAAGAGATTCATACTGGATGGTGAAACTGATTTAATGTTTCAAGCGAAGTTTTCTTCATTTTCTGTTTTGAAAACCAAAGGAAAAAAACAAACAGCAGTTCTTATCGAGGTAAGTAGGCTTATCTAATAGGTAGCAATAGCAATAGCAGTTAGACTTATATACCGCTTCATAGGGCTTTCAGCCCTCTCTAAGCGGTTTACAGAGTCAGCATATTGCCCCCAACAATCCGGGTCCTCATTTTACCCTCCTCGGAAGGATGGAAGGCTGAGTCAACCCTGAGCCGGTGAGATTTGAACAGCCGAACTGCTGAACTGCAGTCAGCTGAAGTAGCCTGCAGTGCTGCATTTAACCACTGCGCCACCTCAGCTCTAATCTTTTTTTTTTTTTTAACTAACAATGGCTTTGTCTTGATACTTTTGACAGATATCACAGTGGGCAGGCTTTAAAAGAACTTTGTTGTAAACTTTGTTGTAGATAATTTTGTTTATCACCTACTACAGCTATATATATATCTGTACTAAAGTTTTATAATTAACTCCTGGTGTTTCTTCACCAGATGATTCAAACCCAGGTAATCTAAAATATTTTTTTTGTGAAAGTTTATTGAACCCATTAAGGAATATGAAAGAAAGAATATATATTTTTACACACACACACACACACACACACACAAACAAAGCTCCTTTGATCAAGCATTATGGGTTGGAAGGTTATAAAATTCAGGTTTCTGCTGGTGAGGTAGCATGAAACAAATTCAGTAGAATCAAACCAAAAACTCTGCTTTATACTTATGCAGCTCTGAACAATCATAAGGGGAACAATTTGGTCTTGCTGTAGTATTTTGCAATATACTACTTTTGAAACTGTAGGTTCCTATAGTTACCAAAAATTGTCTGCCAATGAGAGCCAGTTTGATTGTGTGGGATTGTGTGTAGCAGCAGGCTACAACCTGAGAGACTGAATTCTAATTCTGCCTTAGGCAGAAGCCAGCTGGATGACTTTGGGCTAGTGATTTTCTCTCAGTCCTAGGAAGGAGGCAATGGTAAACTAATTCTGAAAATTTTTGCCAAGGGAACTGCAGGAATTTGTTCAGACAGTATCCTACAATTGGACACTATTGAAAAGTGGGGGGGGGGAAATCTTCCAATTGTTTGTTTTGAAAGTCGTTCTTTAGGATTTTAGGAAAGAACAAGACAATATATTATTCAAGTTAGGAAATTTAAAGAAATCCTTATTGGTCACAATGGACACAGCAGAGCCGCTTATAAATCTGGTTTTCCCAATAATTGAGCCTCTCACTTCCCCCCCCCCTCCCGAGGACAAGGGATTGCATGAACACAAGATCATGGAAAATAGAAGCCAAGGATCGGTTTGAAACTTTAATTTTAAATTTGAATTGGGTTCTCATTAACAGAACACTAGCTCACTCCAAAAGGCCGGTCTCAAAGAATAAAAAATGGTTCGATAGAGATTGCGTGCAACTAAAAAGGATATATAATATGGAGTACAGGAAAAGTAACAATGCCCCTTTTGAGGATCACACTCACTACTTAAAGCAGTTGAAAGGATAATATAAGACCCTTCTAAAAGAAAAGAAAAATGAGGCTCTGAAGGAGTCTTGACATAGATTACTTCAGTCAGGACAAAAAATACATCCCTTGTTTGGTACATCACCAGAGCTTTGGGGAAACTTCCCCTATTCCCCAACTAATCAGGTACCGATTCATGCCTGGGAAGAATATTTTAGGGAGCTATATACTGACCCTGACTATGTAACCAAGGAGAGCCAAACTAGTTTGGACCAAACTCCTTACTGGCCCCCTGTTACACCAGAAGAGATATCCCGGTTGATCGGAATCCTAAAGGCTAATAAGGCACCTGGTATTGATAATGTCCTGCCAGAAATAATCAAAAAGAACGCCAATTAATGGGCTCCACTTTTAGCATCTCTGTTTACATTTATAGATAAAACAGGCCATATGCCAAGAGATTGGGGAGTAGCAATTATACCAATTTATAAAAAAGGTAATAGAAACGACCCAGGCAATTAAAGAACCATTAATCTTCTGAGCATTATTAGTAAACTGTATACCAAACACCTAAACTATAAACTTCAAGATTGGCTAATTTCAAGGGGATAATCAAAGACGAACAAGCCGGTTCTAGAGAAGGCAGATCTATGATGGATCATATCTTGGTACTCCACCATTTAGTACAAAAATACATGTATAAAAAAAAATCCTCTCTTTTTGTGGCCTTCCTTGATTTTAAGCAGGCCTTTGATTCAATATCCAGGAACACCCTCTGGGAGAAATTAAAATGCACCACTATCAACAAACACCTCTTCCTCATACAAAAATTGTATCCCAATTCCACCTTAAGAGTGAGGTGCAATCCCCAAGGGAGTTTAACTGGCCCAGTAAGGGTACAAAAAGGGGTACGGCAGGGTTGCATTCGGTCCCCCTCCCTCTTTAACTTCTATATCAATCCCCTGATCGATCTCTTACAGAACCCTGATTTCCATCCTCCTAACCAGCACAATGCAAAATTCCAATTCTCTTATATGCTGCTGCTGCTGCTATCATTTCACAAACTCCTATAGGACTGAAGAGAGCAATTAGGGCAACACTCGGCTATTGCAGGCAAAACAAGCTGGTCCTTAACTTTGATAAATCAAAAGTTTTCGTTTTTGCTAAAAGACCTAGCCAATACTCCTGGAAAATAGAAGGACATAGTTTGGAACAGGTTAGAACATTTAGATACCTTGGGGGTGGTTTTCCACTCGCAAGGGACATGGAAGGCACACCTGGATCATACATTGCAAGCAACCAATAGGTCCTCAAACACAATTAAACACTTTTACCCAGGCGGAGGGCAGTTAGTACCTGCTGCCTTAAAACTTTTTGAGGCCAAAACATGTGTGCAAATTCTATATGGGGTACAAACAGGAATCCTTGCAAAGAAAGACTTGCTAGAAACCATACAAACCAAGTTCCTGTAAGCCATCTTAGCTGCACCCAAAGGAACTCCAAATGCCCAGTTAAGAATTGAGACAGGCATGCCTCAAATTCAGGTAAGAGCCTGGAAGATGATGATCATTCATTGGCTTAAAATGTATTTCTTCCCAGAGGAACTGTCCCTACTAGTGTTGACTGACAACTCCCCCCACCCCCCTGGAAACAGACAATTGATCACAAGCTGGGCTCTTCTGGGCTCTCACCGGTATTCTTAATGTCCCTAAGCTTTGACCAAGCAAACCAAGTAGTAATCAATAGAATGAAGGACATGGAGTTCCAAGAAGAACTAAATAGGTTGCCTCTTCACAGTAGGGACAGAATCAAACATGGAGTGTGGGTATCGGCAAGATATCTAAATGACCTGATCTTCCCAAAACAAAGAATAGCTTTTTTCAGAGCTAGATTTAACATTCTTCCTTCAGCACTCCTCCAGGGCAGGTATAAGAGAACACCAATAGCAGAACGGGTTTGTATATGTGGTAAAGGAGAAGTTGAAGATATTTCACACCTTCTATTACACTGTGAGCTATACAGAGTTTGTAGGTCTGCATACATTCTCCCCTTATTAGAGAGATTGCCAGGGAGGGCAGACAATTTTTATGTAGGCTTTCTCCTCCAGGACACAAACCCGGCTACCACGTATGCAGTGGCAAAATTCTGTGTTACTGCAATGTCCACAAGAAAAAAATTGTCTACAGAAGTATAGGTGTCATCTTGTACCAAGTATTTGGACATATCTCTAATAATTTCTGGACCATTGTATTTACTCCCATACCTATTGGCTTTTCACCCATGTAAACCACGGAGTGACCTGACATATATGTTGTTATCCACTTTTAATGTCAATACTTTTTAAATTTTTTAATATCAGTACTTTTTAATATATTGTAAAGAGTAATGTGTATTGCTGGTCTTTGACTGTAATAAAGATTTATACTTATACTTTAGGACTGTAATACTGAGTAGCTTTGGAGGGTGTACTTTCACATAAATCCGATAGAATCCCTACAAAATATCCATGTATTTAGAAATTAACCTGATCATTGTGAATCTGTAACATGAGTGTGGAGCTTTCACCTCACAGTCAGGAGGCTGAGTTCAATCCTAGGTAGAGGCAGATATTTCTTTCTCTGGGCACAATGAGAATATATCTGCTGAACAAAACTGCATTGGTGACAGGAAGGGCATCCAGCCAGTAAACACTCTGCTAGCTCCATTCAGTTGGCCAGACTCCACCCCGCAAGGGATTATGGGGTTGTTGAAAGAAGATGATGATGATTGTGAATCTGTAGTATATTGTATTGTATTGTATTGAAGTTTATTTATATGCCGCCCTTTTCCCTGGGGGGACTCAGGGCGGCTTACAACTTGAAAAAGGGGGGGGGGGAACAGACATTAACACGTAAGACAATACATCAATTAAAAGCACAACATTCATACCATTTGGGAGGGTTACAGTCTTTAGCCCCAGGCCTGACGGGATAGCCAGATTTTGAGGGCTGTGCGGAAGGTCTGGAGGGTGGTGAGGGTACGAATCTCCACGGGGAGATCGTTCCATAGGGTCGGAGCTACCACCGAGAAGGCTCTCCTCCGCGTGGTTGCCAGTCGACATTGACCGGCAGATGGGACTCGGAGGAGGCCTAATCTATGGGATCTAATCGGTCGGATGGAGGTAATTGGCAGTAGGCGGTCCCATATGATGCGATACAATATGGAATTCAGTAAGAATAACTTTGATTAATGTGTTTCTCATAAAATCAGAAATTATCTCACTTTTATAGAATTGTAAGAAACGTATTCATGAATATGTGTTTATCATTTTCTTTAGATTATGCAGAGACCTCGAATGGTAGATGATGATAATGAAGAAGAAAACAAGGTGGTGTGGATGGGTTGCTTCTGTTGCGCTTGTACAAGTGATTTTGTTGAGACTCTCCCGGAGGATTTTACTTGTTTGCCTTTATTCCTTGTAAATGGTGCACAGGGTTTCTCAAATATTGTGGAAACTTGGCTTCAGCAAACTTTTGATTGTTATTTCAGCCCATTGCATATCAGTCCTCTCCATCTTGCATGGATGGCTGCAATATGGTCTGGATGCAATATGGACCACCACACGCATGCAACAGAACTGACTTTCTCTGTGCCATGTCTACCTTACCCTTTGGATATTTCCTATGCTATCCATTCTGAAGATGCAAAAGCTCTCTGGGATTCAATACACAGCATCCAGGGAGAAATTAAGCAGGAAGAAGTGGAATTATTCATGGACGCCCTTTACAAGCACTTTCATAGGCACTTCAAGATATATTTATCATCTACACAATTAGTGAAAGTTTCTACATCTGTAGCCTATGTCCATTCATCGGGGAAAATAAAGGTATGCAACTTGCTTTTTTGATCAATAATAATGATGTGAATTTGCTTTAAGTATTCTTTTTGGAAAGAATACTGTAATGGCATTAGGCACCTCTGAACATATGCAAAGGTTCTCCCCAGTGGTGGGTTTCAAAAATTGTTTGAACCTACTCTGTGGGTGTGGCCTCCTTTGTGGGAGTGGCTTGCTGCCCATGTGACCGGATGGGAGTGGCTTGCCGCCCATGTGACCGGATATGAAGATGCCGACGACACTTGTCAGAACCACCTTAAATTACTTCACACACAGCACTGGCATGAATAAGAATATGAGGTAAACTTGTTTTTTAAAAGGCATCTTTGGTTTGCATTAAAACAACTTCAACACACGCAATGTTCTGATTGCACCACAAACGCAGTAGTCATCCTTACCTTTCACAGAGGCACTGAGTTTTATAAATATGAGCATGATAGTGTAGAATAATCATATCCAAGGACCAGTGGTAGGTTTCAAAAATTTTTGGAACCTCTTCTGTAGGTGTGGCCTGCTTTCCGGGTCCACTGGTGGAACCTCTTCTAACCGGTTCGGTAGATTTGACGAACCGGTTCTACCGAATAGGTGCGAACTGGTAGGAACCCACCTCTGGTTCTCCCCCACCCCAGCAATATCATCTGCAAATAGTTTAAGGAAGAGTACGGGTCTATATGTCTGAATGACCTAAAATGGAGCTATTAAAAAGCACTATTCCTTTTTGCTGTATCTTCAGAATCAAGGCAAGATTGCTACAGCTGTAAGACCTCTGCTGCTGCTTTGTTCCGGCAGAATGGACTGCTAGGAAGCAACTGTGGCAACCTTGATCAGGTTGAAACAGACATGGTTTTTTTTATCCCACTTACAAACCAAAATATGTTGATTGCCATAGTAACCCAACTCAGTATCTGAAAGAGAAAGTTGTCTTCAAATTTTCATATTTTTAAAACCTTACTCCAGAATATGGAACACTTTTCTTTCTGCTTATAGCTGTCTTAGTCTTGGACAGGTAGTTCTCGACTTAGCCCAATTTGTTTAGTGACTGTTCAAAGTTACATTAGTCACTGAAAAAAGTGACTAATGATAGTTTTTCACACAACCATTGCAGCATTCCCTTGGTCATGTGATCAAAATTTGAATCCTTGGCAACTGAATCATATTTTTGACATTGCAGTGTCCTGGGGTCATATGATTCCCTTTTGTAATTTTCTGACAAGCAAAGTCAATGGGGAAGCCAGATTCATTTAACAACGTCACTAACTTAACAATTGCAATGATTCTCTTAACAACTGTTGCAAGAAAAGTCGTAAAATGGGGCAAAACTCGCTTAATAAATGTTTCACTTAGCAACATAAATTTTGGGCTCACCTATGGTTATAAGGTGAGGGCTACCTGTAAAAGTGAAAAAGGGTATTAAAGTACACAAAGTAAAGTACGGTATTAAGTACATAATACTTTGTTTTAAGCTTTTAAAGGGCTGGCAGAAGAGGCAAGCTGTGGATCCCATCAGTCAAGGAATTTTGGCTGCTGGGTCCAGGAAGCCTTTTCCGTCAAGGCTCCTGCCCTCTGGAACATCTTGCTCCGCAAAGTCAGATCTGCTTCCACCCTTTTGGCTTTTTGAAAGGCCTTTGCTGTACCAATTCGTCCAGGGCCCCAATGGGGGTGTAGCCCATTGGAATAAAATGGAATAGTAATAATAAATGAATTGTAATAATAATAAATAATAATAATAATAACAACAACAACAACAACACTACCATTAGAACCAGTTATCACTGAACCAACTGATGAACTAACTCAAAAACAAAAAGAATTGAAGGACAAGATCATGGAGCATTTTCTGTCTAATGAGGAAAGACAACATTTACCATCATTAAAAACTGTGCCTAAGAAAATTTGGGCCCCTATCATGAAAATGGTTAATGCAGTGTTTTCAACAATTGAACCGGGATCCATCTTGGAAATGAACCAGTTAATTAGTACAGTGCAGCTGTAATAGTCACTAATGAACTAGGCATTAAAATCAAAGTACCTAGTCACACAACCGAAAAAGCATCAAAGCCAAAGTGGAAAATCCGATTAGAACAAAAAGTCAAAAAATTAAGGGCAGATGCTAGCAACTTAAAGAATATGCATGAGCAACGGCTTAAAAACAGCAAAATCATAGATCAGCTAATCAGAAGATATAGATTGGATACAAGAAACATCAATGAAGCCATAGAGATTGTAAAACAGCAGGTAACAGCAACAGCTGCAAAAATATTACATCCTTTACTGAAGAGGCAATGAAAAAATGGAGAACTGAGTTGGCAGTAGGGAATGAGAACTACGGAATGGTTAATATCAAGCAAGGAATTTTCCAGGGTGATTCACTTTCACCTCTTCTCTTCATCATCGCGATGATCCCACTATCAGTAATCTTAAAAAAAATGAAATTAGGTTACCAAACAGCCACAGAAGCGGAAAAAAATTCTCATTTATTATATATGGATGATTTTGCCCCTTTTTATGGATACAGTGGCGCATTTTTCCATACCAAACTGCATTGAAATATCGGTGCTGAATACTCGGACTGTGTTTGTCAGTGATTGGATTTCTATTTCTGACTTTCCATAGAGTTTCAAATCGGCTTCTGTGGCTGTTTGGTAGCCTAATTTCATTTTTTTTAAGATTACTGATAGTGGGATCATCGCGATGATGAAGAGAAGAGGTGAAAGTGAATCACTCTGGAAAATTCCTTGCTTGATATTAACCATTCCGTAGTTCTCATTCCCTACTGCCAACTCAGTTCGCCACCAGCCACATAACACCCGAGACTTAACAATTGTGAATAAAACATGCACTGGCTGATTATTTAAAAGAAAGTCAAGAACATCTATTAATCAAAGTAAAGAACAAAAATCTATTGAAGGTCCAACAGACGAAACAAGAATACAGAAAAGATGTGATAAAATCAAGAATGGAGAGTTGGCAGAACACTGCATGGCCAATTTCTGCACTGCAGAAAAAATAAAAGATAAAGTGGACAGTGAACAAACTTGGTTATGGTTAACAACAGGTACATTAAAGAAAGAAA
Organism: Thamnophis sirtalis; assembly: GCF_051295495.1. NCBI lineage: Eukaryota > Metazoa > Chordata > Lepidosauria > Squamata > Natricidae > Thamnophis > Thamnophis sirtalis. The sequence goes on along the minus strand of NW_028261392.1, from coordinate 56,744,635 downwards.
CAGTCACTAATCCTGGCTGCGCAAGAACAAGCTATCCGCACAAATGCCATTAAGGCCAAAATTGAAAAATCCTCTGATGATGCCAAATGCAGACTTTGCAAAGAAGCTGATGAAACTGCTGATCACATACTCAGCTGCTGTAAAGAAATCGTGCAGACTGATTATAAATTGCGGCACAATTCAGTAGCACAAATGATCCATTGGAATTTGTGCAAAAATTATAATATTAAAACAGCAACAAACTGGTGGGAACATAAGCCTGAAAAAGTCACCGAAAATCAGATGGTCAAGATCTTGTGGGATTTTCACATACAAACGGACAAAATACTGGCGCATAATACACCAGACATCACAATGGTTGAGAAAAATAAGGTTACAATCATAAACATCGCAATACAAGGTGATAGCAGGGTCGATGAGAAGGAATATGAAAAAATCGCCAAATACCAGGACTTAAAAATTGAAATTCAACAATTATGGCACAAACCAGCAGTGGTAATTCCAGTGGTAATTGGCACACTGGGTGCTATTCCAAAAGCACTGGAATTACATTTAAAACAGTTAAAAATTAACAAAATCTTCATCAGTCAAATGCAAAAAGCCGCACTGCTTGGATCTGCACGCATATTACGAAAATACATTACGACGTCCTAGGCCCCTGGGTGGGGCCGGACTAGTAATCATTGCCAAATCCGGCGAAACAACTGGCCGCTGTGATACAATTGTATAATAATCTATTATAATAGTAATAATAAATGAATTATTTGGGACATAGTGGCTCAGTGGCTAAGACACTGAGCTTGTCAATCAAAAAGGTCAGCGGTTCAAATCCCTAGTGCCTTGTAATGGAATGAGCTCCCATTACTTTTCCCAGCTTCTGCCAACCTAGCAATTTGAAAGCATGTAAAAATGCGAGTAGAAAAATAGGGTCAACCTTGGGTAGGAAGGTAAGAGTTCTGTGCGCCTTCGGCGTTTAATCATGCCAGACACATGACCATGAAGACATCTTCGCACAGCGTTGGCTCTTCAGCTTTGAAACGGAGATGAGCACTGCCCCCTAGAGTCAGGAACGACTAGCACATATTGTAAGTGTAAGGGAAACCTTTACCTTTTAAATGGAATAGGGAACATCATGTGTACTTTTCTCCTTCCCTCTCCCTTCTGCTTAGTTTTATTTTAATTGAAATTTTAAATTTAAGATCTTTATTGTTTTAATATTTTAAAACTGCATTTTATTCAATGTCTGTAAGCCAACTAGAATTGCCTTTGGTGAGATGGGTGGCACAATGGTTTAATAAATAAAGTTTTCTTTAATGTTTGAGATATGAAGGCTAGATTAAAATAAAGGCTAAAATGAGAATTTTGGTCAATTTTTTGTTTGCTTGTTGTTTCCAAGGATCTAATGGTATTTCTCTCTCCCCTTTTTTATCAGATTCACCATGCCCAATATCTGATGGGAGTTCTGTCACTGCTCACAGAACTGGCACTTTCAAAGATAATGTGACGAATTATTTACTGGGTTATATCTCATAAAGTTAACTACATAAAATTATTTAGGATAGATTGTAAAATTATTTTTGTCCACTCTTCTCTTAAATAGAAGGTAAGTTAAATGTGTTGTATATAGTATTAAGAGCTATATGGTTCCATCTTTTCATATTTCTAACACAGATTATTAAAAGAAATATATTATTCAAAAGTACAGTATAACGTTTACAACTGTCTACCAATTGAACTTTTGCTCAAAGAAATCTAACCAACTATATGGAAAAACTTTAGAATTTTTAGATTTTAACTTCAGGTGAGCTTTTCAGGAAAAAAAAACATGGAGATGATATCCAATTTTCCTATATCATTGGCTCTAAATTTAACACCACCCCCACCAGCCCGTTTTTTGTTTCAGGAGGCTTTAGAGGGGCCTGCTAGGCCCATAACAGGTTGCGTGTTGCGTGTGAAGGTCGTGCGCATGTGCGGGAGGAGCGCGGAGGTCATGCACAGGGAGGCGGGGCACATTCCATTATGGGTGTTGGCACACGCTCAAGGACCAAAAGCTAGCCATCTCTCTCATATAGCTAAGCTAGCTAAGAATATTGTGTTTTTTTTAAGAAATGTCTTTCAAATAATAATAATGCAATAAAAGATCTGGCAATGGCTAAGTACAGGAAAGTTAAAGAAAGAGACAGAGGGGCTAATTCTGGCTGCATAAGACTAAGCCTTAAAACAAATGCATACAAAGTCAGAATTGAGAAGACAGTACATTGGAAGATCTGCAACAAATAGCATTTACCTCCAAGCAAGAACTGGTCAGATCACAAAATAGACAAAGTAATAGAAAATGAAGCTAAAGTGCTCTGAGACATTAAGTATTTAAACAGACAAGCCACCTGCCACATAACACCCGAGACTTAACAATTGTGAATAAAAAAAAGTCTGGATAGTGAACATAGCTGCATCTGAAGACAGAAGAGAAAGAAATGGAGAAATTCACAAAATATAAAGACCTGAAAATTGAATAACTGGCAAAAGAAAGAAAAGATAGCACCAATACTGGTAAGTGCTTTGGGTGCAATTCCAGAACTGGAGTATCACTTGAACATCTTTGTCGTTGACAAAATCACTGTGGTCAAATTGCAAAAGGAGCAGCTTACTACTGCAACCGGAGGTCCTTGGGAAGGATTTGATGGGTGGATAAAATGCCAAATACAGCCTAAACATCTGTCTGACTGCAATGAACCATAATTAAAATTATCCAAGCAGAAATAATATCCTGTCATAAAATTGAATTCAAGACACTTAAAATAGAAGTTTCCAATAGTTTTTATTCTTGTGTTATTTGGATGAAAAGCAAAGCTAGTGTGCATCTAACATAATTAGTTCCTCTATATTTGTACATATACTTGTCTAATTTCAAAGTTATTTTACTACAATAAGCTACGCCCAACAAGGCAAACAAGTTGCTCTAAGTAGAGAGCCGAGGTGGTGCAGTGGTTAGGCTGCAGTACTGCAGGCCACTTCAGCTGACTTATCTGCAGTTCAGCGGTTCTAATCTCACCGGCTCAAGGTTGACTCAGCCTTCCATCCTTCCGAGGTGGGTGAAATGAGGACCCAGACTGTGGGGGCGATATGCTGACTCTGTAAACCGCTTAGAGAGGGCTGAAAGCCCTATGAAGCGGTATATAAGTCTGCTATTGCTATTGTTGCCCAACTATGCTACACATTGACTGAACTCAAGTGAGGTGGAGTTGCTGTTATCCTTGGATAAACAGATGTTCCCCATCTCTGGAGCAGATTTGTGGTTTGGAAATCTTTTGAGACTCATGTCTTCGGCTTGAACAACAGGTGAACGTTGTGGCTAGTGGGCTTTTGCCCAACTTTGACTGGTGCACCAACTGCAGTTATATAATGGTGACAAGTCTGTCCTTATGACCTGTATATATGAATGCAATATGTTTTACATGGGACTCCCTTTGTGGCCAAGTCTTAACTGGCTTCTTACATTGGGAGGATATTAGCAATTTGTTACAAGTTCAGGTCTAACTACAATTTAGACAATTTAATACTGTAGAGTCTTTCGTGAGGGATGCGGTGGCTCAGTGGCTAAGACCCTGAGTTTGTCGATCAGAAGGTTGGCAGTTCAGTGGTTCGAATCCCTAGCGCCGTGTAACGGAGTGAGTTCCCATTACTTGTCCCAGCTTCTGCCAACCTAGCAGTTCGAAAGCACGTAAAAAATGCAAGTAGAAAAAGAGGGACCACTTTGGTGGGAAGGCCTTCGGCATTTAGTCATGCTGGCCACATAACCATGGAGATGTCTTCCAACAGCGCTGGCTCTTTGGCTTTGAAACAGAGATGAGTACCTCCCCTAGAGCTGGAAACGGCTAGCATGCATGTGCGAGGGAACCTTTACCTTAAGAGTCTTTCGTGGCTTGACATTTGGGTACCTAGAAGATTGCTTTCCTCCAACCAGATTTGGCCCAACTTTTAGATCATGTAGAAAAGTGCACCTGTCTTGTTCCATGGTGAAGGTAAAAAGTGCTGCTCCTTTGTTGAGGCACTAGTGGTATGGAATGAGCTCTCTACTGAGATCAAACTGAAAATCATTCATAGCTTTTTCAAATAGCTTTTCATTTACATCATTTGCATCCCTTGTTTTTGATTTTTGTTCCTGATTTCCATTGTATGTTTCTATTCTTTTTTCTGTTGTATTATAATTACTGAGTGTCTTTAGACTGATGACATAAAAACTGAATAAAAGAATATAAGAGATTACAAGTTTTAATAATTAATTGTGCTATAACTTTTTCCTAATACAGTAAAACAGAGTCTTTTGACTATTGCAACATGCTATAAATGGGGCTGCCCTTGAAAAAGTATTCAGAAGGTTCAAATGGTTCAGAATGCAGTGGTCCACATGATTTTGTGCAGGCTTAAATGTGCACGTCATCTCACCTGTGGGAACTGCATTGGCTGCCAACTAGAGAGCCGAGGTGGCGCAGTGGTTAAATGCAGCACTGCAGGCTACTTCAGCTGACTGCAGTTCGGCTGTTCAAATCTCACCGGCTCAAGGTTGACTCAGCCTTCCATCCTTCCGAGGTGGGTAAAATGAGGACCCGGATTGTTGTTGGGGGCAATATGCTGACTGTAAACCGCTTAGAGAGGGCTGAAAGCCCTATGAAGCGGTATATAAGTCTAACTGCTATAGCTATTGTTTCTGGATCCAATTCAAGGTGCTGGTTGTCACCTTCAGAGCGCTACAAAGCTTGGGATCTGGTTATTTCAAAGGATATCTTTTCCTGGTCACTTTTACCTCACCCACTAGAGGGGGAAGGCAGAGAATGCTAAAGGTCCTTTTTCCTAAGGAGGTTCATCTAGTGGGACCAAGAACAAGGCATTTCTGACTCCCTATGGAACATCATCCCTACAGAGATAAGATTCAACTCTAGTTTGACAATGCCCTGAAAATCTGGTTTTGCCAATGGGCCCAGCACTCCAGAGCACGATGGAGCCCCTTAAATGGCTTGTTTGGTTGTTGTTGCCATGGGGGGGTGTACTGTTGTGATTGATTTTATATGTTGTTTTTTATTGTTGTAATTTGCCTGGAGTAACAGAGTAAGTTGGACGACCATATACAATTTGTTAAATAACTGGGTGCAACTTAGTTTTCAATCCTTTTTAGGGTTCCTGCAGTTCTTGTCTATTACAATAGCATATCACTACAGATTATGAAAAAAGAAAATACAGAAAAAGCTTACTGAGAGTACATATATCAACTGACCTATGTAGAAAAGCATAACTAGAATAAACATTTTTTTAGTATTACAATATCAATTTGGCAAATACAGGAGTCATGAGAGAATAGAATACACATACAGATTTTATTTAATAACACTATACAAGTTAACATGCTAGAAAAAGCATAAATGATATGTAAACAATTGTTTACAGAATACTTTTTCTTCATAAAGGTGCAAATGTTCAATATGTAAACACAAGAATGCCAACCTTTAGGGTAAAAGGCTTTATCATCTCAAGTAATGTCTCCCCAAATTTGATTTGTAACCCTCCACCCCATCCTAATTTATGAATAGATATAATAGACATTGAAGATGCTTGAATTTATAAACAAAGTTGTTTCTTATAAATGTGACACAGGACACTTTAGTGTCACTTGTTTTTTCCCCCCAATGGTTATAATCCACAAAGATCAAAGCAGTTTATCCATTCTTTTGCAACTTTTGGAATTATAAGAACTGACTAGTGTCGCAGGATGTATCAAATTAAGAACTGTTGTTACTCAATTCAGATATAAGCTGTACATAGATGTCCTGCACTTGATTCAGCTGCAATGCTGAAACGGTCGTAATAAATGTATTTTTACAATCCAATTTTCATAAACTGGTCTAAACCACCTCCCCCCACAACAGAATAAAACTACATCTTAAGGATAAATATGAAAAGCTAAACTGAAAATCCTAATGTTCTAATCACTTCTTTCAGAAGCATAGTAAGGCTAGCCTTCTTATACTTTGGAATCCAGATTTAAAGCAGAGCAAGGATAGTACCTGAGGCTAAAGTGGGAATTTATTTTATTTCCTATTAATTATTGAGGGCTTCCCCCACTTTCTTTAACCCATACTGCAAGATTACTGTCCAGATTTGTGATTGTGTATTAGAGAAATGTTCCCACTATGCCAACAGTGAAGTGCATCTAATGGTTCACACTCATTTCAGTAAAATTAACTGCACTACATAAAAGTAGATCTGGGTTCCTGAATTGCTTCCGTTTAGTTTCGTGGAAACCATCTAAGAAATTGTGCTAAAACTTCCCTATTTCTATTTCTTGTTCCAATAACTAGATCATGAATTTGCAATACTTCGTTCTTGTTGCTGAGTAACACTGTCCTTATTTAATAGCTCTGTGCTTGTGTGTGTGTGTGTGTGTGTGTGTAATGAATTAAATGGAGTAAGTCTCAGTTTTAAGAAAACTGTCCAATACTCTCAGTACAATATGTTTTAAACAAAATCTACCACTCATCCTGCTAAAATGAGTAGGTTGAATGCCATTTTTTTACAACAAGGCAGATGCAGAGGGCCATCTGGCTTTATTATACTTTCTGAACAAGGCAAATGATGTTTATAGAAACATTGCTCTTACAGCTTGTCACTTCTTCACACAGGTTCACCTCTTTGAAAGAACTCACATATATCTGGGATCTTAGACAATGCTCGGAGTAACAGTGGATTCCAGTTCCAGCAGAAAGATTATATTAGGATAGGAAGATAAAGACAAGGAAATTACTGTTCCAGGGAGTTTTCTGCGTTGGGTAGCATGTTTTTCCTTAATTGTAGCAGAGAACAGAGCAAACGTTTGAATATCCACTACAGTTCCAAAGGAAGAGGCACAGCAAGAACATAAGTGATCTCATTTTACTAGAGTCTTGAAAGGCTGTTAAGTTACCTAACACAAATGTTTCAGTTGGAATGAGGAAACAAGCAAATTTTTCCCTTTGGCTTTTTACCATATATGGGATTCGCAGTGTGTCATTTTGATAACCCCCACACCTCCTCCAAGTCGACGGTAGTTCATTCCGCCATACAGCCTGCAGAAGAAATGGTATGCTTCTTAAAAGGTATAAGAATCAGAAAGAACTGCTGAAAAATCTAAAACTGAAGAGTCTAAATACAATTAATTTAAAAAATGAGACACACAGTCACTTATATTAAATTTACATGGTGCTTATAAGTCAACAAGCGTGTAAGAAGTTAATGAGAAGGTTTTTCATTGTATCTTCACAAACGTTATGCTTTTAATTCCAATTATATTCACTTACTGTGATGAATTAAATGATTAAAATCTGGATGAAACAAACTGCAATAATAAAAATGTATTAAAACCATAAAATATGAAATGCCATAGTGAATAAGAAATTTTTTAGCATAAGCTTTTGTTTTTCCAGGCAAATTTTAAATTATTATTTTAGAAGATCTGTTATAGATTTTAAACCTTATTAATTCATCAAAGCACACATTTTTCCTATAGATTGTTGTGATTACAACACATGTTAAGCCATGACTAATCAAGGTTTGTTGAACAAACTACGTTGTCAATATGTATGATAATTTGAAGGTTTGAATTCTTTTTTAAGAAATTATTTTCTTGCACCTCTGAATTAGTTAAGTTTGGAAAAAGCTAAAAACAAGTTGGGAATAAGCTAAGAAAAAAGTAACACATGCTCATATGTGCTAAGATGCAATTAGTAAGCTGCTAACATCTCTTGCATGTTCACAGTTTTTCCTCACATAAATTGATTAGCAGAATATTTTTAAACTTAGAATGAATATACCTTGCACATACCAACTTAAAGGTAATCTGTGTCTGAGGTCTTTCTACACATTTTATTTAAGGTAAAATCTTCCAATATCTGCAAATATCCTATCTGCAATAAGACAAATGACTTAACCTTTAAAGAAATTAGAATTCCAGAAGAGCTCAGTTTGGGCATTAAGTAAAGCTGAATTTCACAACCGAAATAATTCTCTGATAATTTATTCCATGTAAGAATAAATAATTTTGGAAGATAACAGATATGTGTTATCTTTGTGGCATTCCTCTGGCATTAACTGCACATTTGCACTACTTTAATCAAACTCACCACTATTTCAGAAATCATAGATCATGAATTCTGAGAGTGTATGTATATTGCTCCTGCCCTTATACCCACAGTGGGTACTTTGTACAGACATTACGCCAATCAGAAATGTGCTAGAGCCAAGGTGGCGCAGTGGTTAAATGCAGCACTGCAGGCTACTGCTAGATCAGCAGGTCAGCGGTTCAAATCTCACCGGCTCAGGGTTGACTCAGCCTTCCATCCTTCCAAGGTGGGTAAAATGAGGACCCGGATTGTTGTTGGGGGCAATATGCTGACTCTGTAAACCGCTTAGAGAGGGCTGAAAGCCCTATGAAGCGGTATATAAAAATCTGCTATTGCTGCTATTGCTATTATTACTGCTATTGCTATTGCTTTACTTGGTATTGGTTAAATGCATAAGGAGCTGGGAGGGGATTAAGATGATGCAAATGTGATCAAGATGCAAATTCTGTCTCTTAATTACTTATATGCAAGTATGAAATGGCAGGGCTTGTGTTGTCATGTCACAACATGTTTTGTATTTTGGCACCATCATGTTTAGAATTGGGATATCTATAGTATAATGTGTGAAATCAGTCATTATATCTTCTACTTCATATGGTAGATCAGAAGTCTTCAACCCTTCGGCCACAGCCAGGTACTGGTCTGCGGCTCATTCAGAACTGGGCTACATAAGTGGTGGGCAAATGCACTCGTATGGGAAGCTCCATTTGCATGAGTGGCGGGCACTCATGTGCGAAACTCCATTTGTGCGAGCAGTGGATACGTGTACCTGACACTTGTGTAAATGGAGCTAGGCATGTCCACTGCTTATGCGGAACTATCTCTATTCCCCCCCTCCCATCTGCAAAGCTGGAACAGTTGGAGATCCCTGCCATAAGTTTGTGAACCCATTATTTTCAAGGACTGATTATATAATCAGAGGGATAGCATGTTGAAATAAATACAGTGTGACTTATGCCTTTCTTATCACTGTTCAAAAGTTAGTTTACCTCCATGTGTTGGCATCGGGATCAAAAACCTCAATAGTCTTCAAGTATGTTGTACCATCAAAGCCTCCCACGGCCATTAGTTGTCCGTTCACTACAGCAAGTCCAACCTAAGAGATAATTAAGTCTTGTTTAGTGGTCAAGTCTGGTTTAATGGCTAGGTCAATCACTCTCCGTCTAAATCACTTCATGGAGTTATGGGGCAAATGGGAGGAAGATGAAATATCAATAATGTTTGCTACCTTGAGTTATTTATCAAAATAATAAAGGTAGGGTGTAGATCAGTGGTAGTCAACCTGGTCCCTACCGCCCACCAGTGGGCATTCCGGCTTTCATGGTGGGCGGTAGGGGTTTGCTGTAACTCTGCTTTACAAATTTTATAAAGTAAAGTTACTTCCCTACTTTATAAATCACAATTACCGTGGAACCGGTGGGCGGTTAGAAAATGTTACTACTAACAGAGATACAAAAGTGGGTAGTAGGTATAAAAAGATTGACTACCCCTGGTGTAGATAAATAAATATTTATGTTAATTACATAACCAAGAATGCTGCAGTATAAATTTTTGATGTTTAGTGTTCTAAACATTAGAGCCGAGGTGGCACAGTGGTTAAATGCAGCACTGCAGGCTACTTCAGCTGACTGCAGTTCGGCTGTTCAAATCTCACCGGCTCAGGGTTGACTCAGCCTTCCATCCTTCCGAGGTGGGTAAAATGAGGACCCGGATTGTTGTTGGGGGCGATATGCTGACTCTGTAAACCGCTTAGAGAGGACTGAAAGCCCTATGAAGCGGTATATAAGTCTAATTGCTATTGCTATTCTAAACTGCAATTGTAGTGATGGCAATTCCTGCAGTCCCATTGCCATTGTTAACTGAATCCTACGGTCATTAGACAAGGCAACTTCTTGCTGGCTTCCCACAACCAAAGTCAATGGAAAAACAGGCAGGAAGTTGCAAGTTCCAGGTTGGCAGGCTAGTAGATAAGTGGTTGCTGCTGTGTGGTAGAGGAAGCGAGAAGGTATCAGGATGCATGAGGGGCATGGTGCAGGTCAAGCAGGATACTTAAGGGATGTGCAAGAGGTGTGCAGCTCCAGGAGCACAATAGGCACTGATTGGGGAAGATGCAAAGGGATGTGCAAGAAGAATGGTTGGAGAAAGTGCAGAAAGCATGGATTGGGGAGGTGTGCAAGGAACAGTCAGAAAATAGGAGGTGCAGGTTGGGTGTGCAGTGGTGTGAGGGGGGGGTGCAGCAAGCATTGGGGAGGGTCCACAAGGGCGCCCAAATGTTTGGCATGGCACAAATGCAGAGAGACAGGTGGGGGAGACAGCCCAGTGACTTGCAACCTTCCCTGCTGTCTTTCTCATTGACTTTCTGGAGAAGATGGCAGAGAAGATTGCAAACAGTGAGGCAGGGTACCTGGCAACCACTCAAATGTACAAAAGTTGTCAAGGGCCTAGACTGCATTCACATGATTGCAGGGGTGCTGGGATGGCAGGATCTCCGTTAAGTGGTTATAACCACCATTTATTCAGTGCTACTGTAACTTTGAATGGTCGCTGAACCAATGGTCATAGGTTAAGGACTACCTGTACTTATTGTTACGCACACATAAAACACTTGGAGTAGTAACATTGCACAGATCATCTTATGTGCCTAAGTTTCATATAGCAATAGCAATAGCAGTTAGACTTATATACCGCTTCATAGCGCTTTCAGCCCTCTCTAAGCGGTTTACAGAGTCAGCATATTGCCCCCAACAATCCGGGTTCTTATTTTTCCCACCTCGGAAGGATGGAAGGCTGAGTCAACCCTGAGCCGGTGAGATTTGAACAGCCGAACTGTAGTCAGCTGAAGTAGCCTGCAGTGCTGCATTTAACCACTGCGCCACCTCGGTACAGTATCTAAAGATTTTCCATTAAAAATGATCTTATGCTGTGTAATCTGATACTTTATAAATAATTATTATAATACATATCAACATGGAGCCAGGGTTCTAACTTCATTCAGCTGTAATGTCTATGCACAAAACAAGCACATTTCCCCAAAGAAGACTATCAATACAGTGCTACCTTTTCCTTTTCCAAATTCGAAGTTTTTAATCGCAACTTTTGCACGCCTATTAAATTGTTCTCTTTAATACTGGGCAGTCTAATCATGGAACATATGGAGAAATAGCAGTCAATCAACCAAAGACCTTACCCCACTACGGCGTGATGTCATTGCTACTACAGGAGACCACTGATTAGTTCTGGGATTATATCGCTCAGCACTGCTAAGTTCGGTAGTATCATCTCTGCCTCCCACAGCATAGATCATGTCTTGATATACGGCACAGCCTAGATGCTTACGCCGAGTGCCCATAGGTGCAATTGTGTGCCAGCGATTCTCCTGGGGATTGTAGCGTTCCACTGTGGATGGTTTTTATGATACTGGTCAAACAATAAAGGCATATAACAATAGCAAAACACAGTCTAAATCCCCCATTCCCATATCAACAGCTGTAACAAAAATAATCAGGTGAGATATTGGTAATTATCAAACTGTAAGCTAATCTGATTCAGTCTTCAGTTTATATTCGTAGTCCATCAGATGTTTCAAGCAACACAGAAGAGTGTTTAAAAAGTAGCTGTTTGTAAATATTATTTCTCAAGTCTGGAGATATATTAATTAAAATACTGGTTCTATTATATCAAACAAACTTTTTAATCTTGAAGAACTGTTAATCACTCTTAATAAAAACTCTCAACTGATTTATTTGGAAAATCTGTCTATCAGATAGAGACAACTAATCTACTTAATGAAGAATTAATGAGGTATAACAACTTGGTAAAAAGAATGAATGATTCCTGCTGTGCTATAGCTCATTTTCTTTCTCAATAACACTGATAATTCTTGATTCTTCAATGTCCCTGAGCAACAAAAGTATGAAAGTAAATTGAGCTTCTATGGGAAATACCTGTGTTTAGAGGTGATGTCCCATCAGAACCTCCAACAGCATATAGGAAGCCTCCTAACACAGCCACAGCTACCCCAAGTCGCCTAGTACTCATGGAAGCTACGCGAGTCCATTTGTTTTCTTTTGGATCATATCTAAAACAAAAAGAAGGAAAGATCTCACTGCCAGTAAAAGTAATCCTGCTATCTTCCTGAAGGAACTCTGTTTCCAAGTTGATTTTTAAAATACCTTTCAACGATGTTGAGACAGGAAACGCCATCCTGACCACCTACAGCATACAGATATCCACCAAGTACTGCTACTCCAACACTGGTTCTGCAGGTGCTGGTAGGTGCTACATCGCTGCTCCACTGATTGGTTTTTGGATCGTATCTGGAAAAGAAAGTATATTTCAGGTCTTGATGGTAATCATCTTGTAAGTTCTCACTCTTTTTCTTATGAGTTCTGTATTTTCTTCTCTTGAAACTTCTATTTTTTGGACTTTTTGTGGTGACGTGACCGTGTTTGGAGCTGAGGAATGAGAGTTCTCCTAACCTCTAACTTCTTCGTTTGGGCTCATTTTTGAGCGCTGTGGATCCTGAAGGGACCAGCAGATTAAGGGGGAAACTCTGAAGATGCTGGGGTGATAAGGCAAATCCCTCAGTGGGTAGGAGAAACCCACTAAACGGACGAAGATCTATCCTGCCACTTGGTCAGGACCAGAGCGATGGCGACCGCATAAGAAGGAAGCAGAGAGAGAAAGCAGTTGCAATCGAGACATTTGTTACTATTATTGACAACCCAAAGAAGAGGAGGCCAACGCGAAATTGGCAGAGAGGGTGAACTGGAAAGAAAGACACTCTGGGAAGGAGACTATTTTTGCAGTTCAGATTTTTGCCGAAAAGTAGTGAGAGCATAGGCATTGAATTGGAATTGACAGTCTGAATAACTTGAAGGAAAGTGAACACAGTAAGAACGAAAACCCGGCATAGAAAACAGGAGTAGGACATATTAACTGCTGAGAAGACTTGGAAAGCACATAAGGATTGTTTAACAGTCGGATTGGTTGTTGACTTTTTTCTTCTTGCTCTTCCTTCTACTGTTTTGTTTTTCCCAAAGAATAGTTAAACTTACCCACCCACCCCTTTATTTTCCTTTGCCGCTGGACTTGTTGATTAACTGATTGACACTAACAGTGATGCTGAAGAGAGGGTGACACCTAGTGGATTATAAATTTGAACCGCGAAGTCTGATGCAAGAAAACCAACGGTGACATAAGCTGATATATATATCATAAGCTGATATATATACTGATATATATACCGAGAGAGAAACTAATTACTAGAATTGTATAGCTGATACAATTGAGAGACATCTATTTGTATAATATAACAGTGTGATATATAACTCTATGATATATAATAATTAAGGACCACCTTCTTGGTGGCTGCTCCGACCCTCTGGAACGAACTCCCCGTGGAGATTCGTACCCTCACCACTCTTCAGACCTTCCGCACCGCCCTTAAAATCTGGCTGTCCCAGCAGGCCTGGGGCTAAAGACCCTAACCCTGCCCGAATGGTATGACTGTTGTGCTTTCTTTTAATAATGTATTGTCTTATGTCTATAACTTGTTTGTTATCCCCTCCCCTCTGAATTGTGAGCCGCCCTGAGTCCCCTCAGGGAGAAGGGCGGCATACAAATAAACTAATTCCAATTCCAATTCCAAGGATCAAAAACAGAATAGAATAATACATAGGAATGTTTAGATACTGAAACGTGATATTAAGGAAGGTTAATTATTGTTAAATATTGAGATATATAATTATTGATACCACTGATATTGCTGATAAAGTAGAAGTAAAGTAGAATTTATATGCAATTGTGGACAAGAATAAATAGGGGGATAAGAATGGCAACTTCAGTAAAGTTAGTGAAAAAAACTACACCCAATATGATTTCGGCAACACCCCCCTCCTCGAATCAAAGATCAATTCAGAGTGCATTGGGGCTGGAGAAAGGCGGAACGATGGCAGGAACAACAGGACCAGCACCAACAATGCAGAGTATGCAATTGATGCTCCAGATTATACAAGAGACATTGACGAAAAGCCAAGAAGTGATGGCTACAAATCACGAAGAGATGAAAAATGAAATAAGAGAATTGAAATGAAATATCAAAAACGTGAATGACAAAATTGAAAGGATACAGAATGCCTAGCAATCAACGAACTTACCTCCAAATCAAAACTAAATGCAATAAAGATACTAAATTACATGATATTGAAACCGAACCACACGAATTGGATAAAATTATTCAAAGCGCAGATAGAAAGATGATAGGGAGAATATATAACAATTTCTCCTGAAGTATAAAATGGAAGAGGAAAATGTGAAAGAACAAATGATAAAATGGGCACAGAGTATTGGCTATAATATTGAATTAGACAAATGTGAAAAATTTTGGGGAACAAACTTAAAAAATGACACTATCGGTTGCATACAAGGAAAACCAATACAAAATGTTTTACAGATGGCACCTGGCACCAACAAGGTTAGCTAAAATCTTAACAAATACCTCCCCAAAATGTTGGAAATGTGAATCAATACATGGAACATATTACTATTTATGGTGGACCTGTGACGAGGCTAAAAAAATTTGGAAAAAGATCAAAAATTGGCTGGAGGCAATAACAGAGGTTAAAATAGAATGGAAACCTGAAGTTTTTTTATTAGGAATAATGTCTGCGAAATACAAAAAGGAAATCCAGTATTTAATACTACATATAATTAGGGCGACAAGGATTGCCTTTGCCCAGAAATAGAAAAACAAATTAACTCCAAGCAAAGATGAAATAATAAGAAAGGTTATGGATTGTGCTGAAATAGACAAACTAACTGAAGAAATCCAGGGAAAAGAAGAATCAGAATTCTACCAGATATGGGATAAATGGTATAGGTGGATGGAGGAAAGAAACAAGAATCAATGAAGTAATATAACAAAACTCAAAAATAATAGTTATGGGTAAAATAAGAGGGTTAAGAATGGTGAAATCTGAATGAAATACAATAGAAGGGGAAATACTATAAGGTGAACAGTATCGATTGATAATTGCTATTAGAAAGAACAGGAAGCCCCTGTTCATATTGTATTGTGTAAATGTGGCGTACGTCTAAGTTTTGTGTTCGTGTATTTTACATGTTTGTTAATAAAAAGAAACTTCTATTTTTCATCTATATTGTTAAGAGTTCACCTAGATTGAGATTAAATACTGGACAAAACTATGTTCAGGGTAGTATTTCTGTTCAGAATAAACAACTAATTTAGTCCAGAAGAGGAAGAAGAGAGGAAGGAGGTGAAATTCTTGTTTTCGTTTCTTTTGAAAACCTCCATTACCTGATACATATTTAATTCTCGCTGCATGATTTTTAAGATATGGTCCGATTTATGTGTTGAATTTAACTGCTGCTTTTAATGCTAATTTGTAGTTGATCCTAAGATTGCTTATATTTTTTAACTGAATATTGTATCAATGCAAGCCACAGAGGTGGAGAAATCTGTTAACTGAGAGCTGTATTTATATGTGTACGTGATGATCCAAGTTACAATTTTCTGATTTTACTTTTTCAGGTTAGTGTGGCGAGATCTGAGTTTGTTTCTTTGGCTTGTTCTCTATGTTTTTTACAAAGCAAAATTTTGGGATAAAGTTAAGGGTTTTATACAGTTCTCTTTGTCAACATGATGAAACTGCACAGCCTGTTTATCGTCTGAATTCTATGGGGCATAGTCTGCCTATTACTACCTTTAAAGAAATCTAAAATCCCTATACAGATAGCCCTCGACTTACAACAATTCATTTAGTGACCTTTCGAAGTTACAATGGCACTGAAAAAAGTGATTTATGACCATTTCCCATACTTATGACCATTTCAGCATCCCCATGGTCACGTGATCGAAATTCAGATACTTAGCAATTGTTTCTTATTTATGACAGTTGCCATGTCCCCGTTCATGTGATCATCTTTTGCGAACTTCTGACAAGCCAAGTCAATGGGGAAGCCAGATTCACTTAACAACCATGTTAATAACTTAACTGCAATGATTCACTTAACAGTTATGGTAAAAAAAGTCCTAAAATGGAGCAAAATTTACTTAACAACTGTCTCACTTAACAACAGAAATTTTGGGCTCAATTGTATTCCTATGTTGACTACCTGTGTAATTTTTTTGACAGGAAAGAAAAATCCTGAGCCATTTTAATAATAATATAAAAGCCATGTGAAGGTAATTTTTACATTAGATTTATTAAGTAATATATTGGAATATAATTAGTAATTAGCATAATGATCTTAAAAAGTCTTCCTATGGCGGAGACTGAACCTTTTATCCAGACTTTTAACAGTATGCAGATGCCAGGATGTGGACCTCACTTGTTTGGCCTGGGGTTATGATACACAACTGGTATTATCCACATAATGGTGACAGCCAATCCCATGTCACTAGATAAACTCACCCAATGGCCTCGTGTAGACTTTAAATAGAAAAGATGAGAGAGATGAGTCCTGAGGACCCCCTCCAAAATGTTGGAGTTTATCTCCAACATTAACTGAAACCGCTTCTGGGTAAAGGAATGAAATCACTATAACACAGTCTCACTGTTCCCAAGTCTCAGATGCTATGATTTATGATATATATCTTGCTTTTCCATTAAACAATTTATTTATTTGTCACTTCAAATAACTCAATCATTGCTATAATGTTAGCAAGCACACACTGAAGAGCTTATGTTTTGTGTGATAAGAACTTACCTTTCTACACTATTTAGGTAGGAAGAACCATCATGTCCTCCTACTGCATAAAGAAGATCATCCAAGACACTAACTCCAACACCACATCGTCTTTTGCTCATGGAAGCCACCATCCGCCACTCATTTGTTTGAGGATCATAGCGCTCAACACTGGAAATTGCATCTCCACTACACCAGCCACCCACTGAGAAAATCAAATTGGGAGACAGTAGAATGGCAGGATATAATTAGACATATGGAGAGTGGGGGTCAGATAATATTTTATATACATACATATACGTACACATAAACACACACAAGTGCGCACCCACATGCCTCTAAAGTGCATATTACACCCAGCAGACAAACTAGCTGTCTGATGACCCTGAAGGAGAGAAAAACAGGTAACAAACAAGATTGTTATCTTTCCCTTGATGTGCAATATATGGGTACAATTTAGAAGATGTAGTAAAGTATCAGATGAAAAGGCACGAAGGCTCCTTAGAAAAACAAAATATAGAGGAAGTAGGAGACCTCAAGTTCAAGTCCTGCCTTAGCTATGAAAGCCACCTAGGTGACTTTGGGCCAGTCACTCTATCAATTCAACTCACCACACAGAGTTGTGGGGAAAGGAGCAGAAGATGTGTCAGATATGTTCACTATCTTGTGTTATTTGTAAAAATAAAGATGGATATAGATAAAGAAGTATTTAGTTGCATCTATCTGCAAATGCTTCGATTCCTTACTTAAGTGAGCTTTTTTTCCCACAACAGCCTCGCATTGTCGACTGGATCAGGTCAGGAAAGTAGAGAAGCCTACATTTGGCATATTCCTGATGTTTTTATAGAATTATGGTGTCTGACTTTGCCCTTTATCCTCACCAATTCTAAACCTGTTTGGCCATATTTCTTTGGAGTTTCAGTAGGACAAACCTCTTGAGGACTCAGCAGGAGCAAGTCCAGGACTCCGCAGGAATGAATCTAAGTAAGTTATGATTCTGAATGGTGGTTGTGGATTTCCTCCATTTGACTATACAGGAACAAGTAAAGGGCAGTGAGTACTTGTGAACCAACATACTTAGATACAAGTGCAAAAGTGACCAGGGGGACAAAAGTGTGGCAATTTTTATCTACTGTATGTCTTAATCTCATTGACTGGTATTTTTCTGTCCACTGATAAATTCCTGCCTGATTACCAGGACCAGGTGGCTCTCCCTCCCAGCCACCCTCACTTGTAGAAGTTGGGGAATTCCCCTGTGACCTCTGCATTATGAAACACAAAAAGATTCTTGTCTCTCTGTAGAAGTGTAGAAGTGAGAAAATTAAAAAGGTACATCAATCACGGTGCATCAACCACGGTGCAGGAAACCATATACAGCAAATAATGTGCCGAGATGGCGCAGTGGTTAAATGCAGCACTGCAGGCTACTTCAGCTGACTGCAGTTCTGCAGTTCGGCTGTTCAAATCTCACCAGCTCAGGGTTGACTCAGCCTTCCATCCTTCCGAGGTGGGTAAAACGAGGACTCGGATTGTTGTTGGGGGCAATATGCTGACTCTGTAAACCGCTTAGAGGGGGCTGAAAGCCCTAGGAAGCGGTATATAAGTCTAACTGCTATTGCTATAATGTGTACTCCAAAATGTATCAGTTCCGCCTTTTATCTTTTCTTTTCTTGCAGGATTTCAAGGTAACACAGCCAGATAGCTTTTATTTTTGTTGCTATAACTTCTTTGGCTATGCTTTTCCTTTTTTTTTATCCTACTTTCAAATTTCTGGCTGAGGAACCTGCATGTTTTAAGACACATTGTGAATTTTGCATTACACCATAGTCTTATATTTTTTTCCCCAAGTAAGAAAAACAAAGATTTCTTGGGATCTAGGAAAAAAAGCAAAAGCTCTTCACAACGGACAAAAATGCTAAGAATGATGGGCATGCATGCATACCTGCAAAGAGCACCTCTCCACAACGGATGGGTTTGCGTGGCCGAGTTCTAGGACCCTGCATCAGTGGCCGTTCTTGGGGCAACAGCAGGTAGTTCTTAGCTTCATCTACTAAATCCCTACAAATACATTAAAATCAAGCCCAAGGAAAAATAAGTACTGCTAATCTGAAATATAATTATTAATATTGATGGTATTGCTTTGTATTGAAAGATGAAGCACAGTATTTGCCTGCTGAGTATTTTTCAAGCTTCACATTCTGAAATGTTTTCTTTTTCAACATTTACTGTCTGAAAAAGTTAGTTTTCTTGAAGAAACACCAAGACCACACCAGTTTTAACTGATCTTCTCAGTGTACAAGAAATGCATATTTTGGTCTACATATGTATTTGTCGATAGAAAAGATGTCAAAGATAAACGTATTTTTCTAATAAGAATGTCTTAAGAAAAAAACATTAAAAAGTGCTATAGACTGGCATAATTTTTAACAGAGCAACTTCACAATTTTATATTAAGAAGAACTGTAGGATATTTCTCATTAGTAAAGACTTACCTACATTCTTCATCACTTTTAATGAGGGGATCAGAGCCAACTGTGCCCACCAAGAACTTTGGACTTAGCAGTGGCAAGCGGACATGTTGCAAAACCTGTCAAACAAGAACAATGGATCAAAAATCAGATGCTCTACCACTTCGGGGCACCTAACAAGTTCCAATGATCGAATTAAGCGGAGCCTCAGAGCTTTGGGTATCACCTCATAGAGAATAGGGCTGAAAGAACTGCTATTTCACATTCTGATACATTTTCAAATAAACAACTCTTTTTTTGTTCATATTAACAAACAACAGCATGTAAATAAGTAACAAAAATGTATATGTTAGCATTCCAAGTATCATGTAGAATTAAATCAGAGTCCAAGGCAAAACTATCCTTAAAGTTCCAATTTAATAAAGCAGACATCTTAGCATATCTGTGTAATCCCAATTCTAAAGAGCTACCTGGGATTCCACCCAGTTAAAAGTTCATGATCTTGTCCCCACACCCACAAATCCATCACATGGTCCAATCTTCTTCTTCCATGCTGTCATCTCCACCCAGCTGCTTCCGGTCAGGTGTAAAAGTGTAGAGACAAACGATGACCTTGGTCTTCTGGAAAAGAATAACAACAACACATTCCACAATCCTACTCCTTTCTATTCCCCCCTCCCATCAACTATACTAATGAAACAACATAATGAAATAAGAGAAAGTGTGGCAGGGCAAAATTCTAAAAGGAATATAATTGCAGGCCTGACAGTATATCCTGCAAAATAGCATATTTGCGTATGTGCAATCATGTAAGAAATGTATTTGGAATGTACCTGAGGAAGCTGCGGGCGCCTTTCTTGAATGCTGTATTTGACCCAAGCCATTACTGCATTGAACACTTGTTCTTCACTCCGGACATTGAGTTCATCACTGGAAATGATGTCAATAAGCTGATTGGCTGGAAGCAACATGAATTCTTCACTTTCCATCACCTATAATAAGATAAAATTTCAAGTTCTGTTGAAAAAAGTACTTCGGCACCTTTAGCTTTTGCATATTTCAGTGTAGGCATTTCATAATATATCTAAAGCCCCATTTTACATACAATAAATTTTACATAAGAAATATATTATTTGCATTAAGCCATCAATATAAATTTTCTAAGTTCAAAATCAGTATGGGTCATTAAGCAGAATCATTTGCCTTGATTCCAGAAGCATTAATTAAGATGTTTGCCAACTATGGTTTAAGAGTGGCCTTTATAGAGTTGTCCTCATAGGTCTCTGTTTCTCCATTTGTAATCAGGAAATAATGACAACCCAAAATGCTATTGAGAGAATAAATCATTTCAATAAAGCAGTTACATTTGTATTATGGACAAAAAATGTACAGAGAGTATAAAGCAAAATTATCCAATGCATTGTAGGCAAATATATATATATTTGTAGATTTTCACGGGTGTAGGTATGCTGGTCTTGTTGTATTCGGGTCTTTTCCCGTGTAAGATTGAGATTGCCTTGGCAACGTTTCGGTGAGGTCTCACTCGCCATCTTCAGGCTGGTGTTTTTGGCTTAAAGCGTGGTCGGAGCTGCCGACTTTCTATAAATCTTGGTGCTTGTGTGTGTGTGTGTGTATGTGTGGAGTGCTGGCTTTGTTTCAGTAAGTGGATTGATAGGCTGTGTGGTTGTATCATGATTGGTAGATTCGTGCTGATTGGTGCTGGCTGTGGGTCCGTTGTCGTTTTGTGTTGTAACGGCCTGGGTATTGGATGGGGTTCATTTGTTGACTAGGGCTGGTTTCCAGATGTCTGGTAGGCGGGAGGTATTGTTATGTTTATTCATGTTGTGGGGGTGTTTCTCTATTTCTTCCATAATTATTCTCTTGTTGAAGTGTTGTCCTGTTCTGTGTCTCGGTTCTTGGGGGGAGTCTCCCTTTGGATTAGGTTGGTAATTGTTTTTCTTTGGAATCTGTTGGAGATTAATATGTTTATGATCTCCAACGGATTCCAAAGAAAAACAATTGCCAACCTAATCCAAAGGGAGACTCCCCCCCAAGAACCGAGACACAGAACAGGACAACGGCATCGCCCTCCTCCCTTACATCAAAGGCACCACAGATGAAATCAGCAAAATTCTCCACAAAAAAATATCAAAACAACCTTCAACACTGACCAAACAATAGCCAACATCTTAAGAAACCCCAAAGACAAAATCCAGCTAGAAAACCAAGGAGTCTACGAAATACCATGCAAAATCTGCCCTGCAACATACATAGGACAAACGAACAGGAGAATAAATGCACGCATCGCAGAACACAAGAATGCAGTAAGAAAAAAAGAACAAACTTCCTCCCTTTTCCAGCACCTTAAAGCTACAGAACATGAAATTAATTTTGAAGGAATCAAATTAATCTCCAAAACTGAACACTTCAACAAGAGTATTATGGAAGCTATAGAAATAGAGAAACACCCCCACAACATGAATAAACGTGACGATACCTCCCGCCTACCAGACATATGAAAACCAGCCCTAGTCAACCAACAACTCCACCCACCACCCAGGCCGTTACAACACAAAACAACAACGGACACACAGCCAGCACCAATCAGCACCAAGCTACCAATCATAATACAACCACACACCCTATCAATCCACTTACTGAAACAAAGCCAGCACTCCACACACACCCACCAAGATTTATAGAAAGACGGCAGCTCTGACCACGCTTTAAGCCGAAAACACCAGCCTGAAGATGGCGAGTGAGACTTCGCTGAAACATTGCCGACAATCTCAATCTTACACAGGAAAAGACCCGAACACAACAAGACCAGCATTATATATAAAGCAGCAGTTATATATATATATATAATCTTTTAATCTTAGTTTCTGTCAAAGACAGAGTGCCTCGGGGTTAAAAGATGGACTCACTTTAACCCACCTCCTTTTCATTTGCTTTCTCTAAATATACACACAGGGGCTCAGGGGCACCTCAGAGGGACTCAGACTGCAAAAGCTGCCAAGCACTAAAGTGCGAAATACAAGCTCCTGACAAGCTGCAAACATGTAGATATGCATTCCCTCTAGGCTCTCAGTGGAAAACAACTTTTTCCAAAGAGAGAAGAGAATCCATAACATTTCTATAACATACAGAACTAAGGAAAAAGATATTATCTTGCCCCATTGGAATCAGGTCAATTGAAGGAACTTTCTGAAATCTCTTTTTCGGACTGCTTTTGGGAAGCAGCAGTACAAAAGATAACAATTGTACAGAACTTTACCTCCTCTAAACCCCAGGTTCCCAGGCAGGTAGGATAAAATCACTTAACGTAAGGAATATAATAGTTTTAATAATAAAACCATATTTGGAATTTTACTGAGGAGAAGATTGACATTGCCTTGGTCCTCTTCCTAAAGCCAAATGCATTTAGCAAATGGGGAAATCCTTACTTTATGTTTACTTTGTTTTTAAATGATCTAACTGATCTTGTAACACTGAAATTCTATGGGATTATTTTTTAAATAAAACATTGTATTCTAATTAATAATTGTGAACATTTTAGGATTTCTTGGTGAAGGGTAATATATAAACATCTGAAATAAATAATAAAACATTCTAGTAGATAGCTTTTTATTATTAATTAGACTTATATACCGCTTCATAGGGCTTTCAGCCCTCTCTAAGCGGTTTACAGATTTTTAGCAAATTGCGTCAGCAAATTGCCCCCACAGTCTGGGTCCTCATTTCACCCTCCTCGGAAGGATGAGTCAACCTTGAGCCGGTGAGATTTGAACCGCTGAACTGCAGGTAACAGTCAGCTGAAGTGGCCTGCAGTACTGCACCCTAACCACTGCACCACCTTGGCTCCTCCTCTGCAGCTGTGGCAGTAAAGTATCTTTCATCAGAGTTGTTTCAATACAGACTGGATGATCATTTGTTGGGAATGCCAGGATCACAAATTCCTGTACTGTACAGGATTGTCTCCAAGATCCCTTCCTTTACATTCCGTGATTCAATTCCATTTAAAAAGATGTATTGTTTACTGAGCAAGTTATAGATTTCAAATCAGTTTATTCTAAGAATTCTGCTAATATTTTATTCAAGTATTTCTTTTTCTCATATAATACATCAAAGAGTTGAAACAAAAAGAAATTTTCATTTGAACACCATATGACTTGTAAAAGTAGTGTCCCTGCCCACTCATTAATCAAAATATAGCCCATGACAGTTTGAAAACAATTCAGAATTTGCAGGGTGACAATTTCATTTGAGCCAAGGTGGCGCAGTGGTTAAATGCAGCACTGCAGGCTACTTCAGCTGACTGCAGTTCTGCAGTTCGGCGGTTCAAATCTCACCGGCTCAGGGTTGACTCAGCCTTCCATCCTTCCGAGGTGGGTAAAATGAGGACCCGGATTGTTGTTGGGGGCGATATGCTGACTCTGTAAACCGCTTAGAGAGGGCTGAAAGCCCTATGAAGCGGTATATAAGTCTAACTGCTATTGCTATTGCTATTCATTTGGCTCCCAGTTGTACCTGTACTTTATACATGGATATAATCTTTTCCCAATGAACTAATCTAAAGATGAAGATAAACTATTTTATAAAGATTATGAATATTTCCATTATTCACTTCATAGATCACCACATATCAAGCTGCATTTAATTCTGTATAAGAAATGCACTGTGAAAAGTAATCCATGCTAAATTTATTAATAATAATAAATGATAATCAATACTTAACAGAAATAATACTGTTAGGGTTATGAAATAGTACAAAAAGTCGTAAGATAGCAACTACCAATGCGGAAATTCAGCCACATATGGCCCAGAACAATGTTCTGGGTCATTTCCTTATGGTTGTAAAATTATCTTCCTAACAATTATATTTTCACTTGGTAATACAGTACTATTAGACTCCATCAAAATACAATATTCTAGCAAGTATTTTCTTCTGTATTCTCAGTGTAGTACCCTTTTATATGTAAAACTCTCGTTCTCGTTAATAAAAATTGAGGAATTACCCCAAACTAGAAATCTATTATTGTTCTCAGTCAAAATACATTTGTTCTACTCCAAAACATTTATGACCATTTATAGTGAGCAATATCAAAAAGAAAAAACATTGTATTGTATTATTGTATTATCATCATATGAGAATGTTTAAAATTTTAAACTTGCAAGATGCATGTAGTTTTAAGGTTTGGTCTATGCAGAATACAGTACAACTTAGATTTGAAAAATGATACAAAGACAAAAAAGCCTTGTCAACAGTATGTGTAATAAAGATTTTAGCTCATATTTATTTTTGCAGGATGAAACTTGTAATTGAAGGGAAGTTGGGGTTTGTTTGTTTTTTGTTTTCTTTTAATGCTGAGGACTGTTCAAAAACCTTCACCTACTTTGGTACAGTTCATAGTTCATGTTGTCACTTACTTCCAATGCATATATTGACCAGATTTTAATTATAGGGTTACTCACCTCTTGAAAATTATGCTGAGTGAATTTATCAGCAATTCTAAGAAGTTCACGGCAAGAATGAGTATCCGCAAACGCTCGAATGCCAAGGCAGTTGGAAGGATCCAACTGTCTTTTCAGAAACTCACAGCAGGCTTCTTGGATCTCAGCTAGTTGGAGGAGGCAAGCAGCTGGTAGTAAGGTCTGAACATTGCCCTCTTCTACCGTAATTTGGGAAGTGTATGCAAAGTCAATAAGCAGTTCCATGGCCCTTTCATCAATGTCTCTGATCACCACTTCAGTCTGCCGGCTCTCTGCAAGTTCTCCTGTGAACATAGCTCGGAAGTAGGGACTGCAGGCTGATAAGATGACTCGATGGGCATAGATCTTTTTGGCCCCCACAACCAGCACCACATCACACAGCTCCCGGTGCTTACGCAACAAATTGATAACCTCCAATGTTTGGCGAGGGTGCTTGTCCGAGATGTAAGGCATGCGAGCAGGTTGTGGCACTCCTTCGGGTAGTTTGTTGGGATCTCCAAGAGTACAACGGCTTGTTACATCCATTCCGGTTTCACCTGCTCGATTGCTAGTACACCTAATAAAATAACAAAGCAGTGAGACCATTGGATAGAAAACATTATACCAAAAACATGAAGTGGACAAGCATTTATTAAACTATAAAGGGAAGGAAAGAAAAATGTCGTAAGAAACTTCATCTTGACAGTTTTTGATAGAAGTAATTCAACAATGAAAAAAACAATAATGCTATTTACAGATCTCTTTATTAAAAGGGAAAGTGTACTTATTATAGCCGGAATAACTTTAATAAAGAAATATAATATTTGGACTGAACAAATTTCTGAGAAAATATTCAAAATAAAATGCATGTAATACCAGATTTTCTTGTAGAATCCAAATAGTGAAAGCTATGTGAAAACATTAAAAAGCCAAACAGAAACTATGAACAATTTGGGTTATAAGAATTCTCTTTCTTTTTAAAAAAAACTGTTAGTTTTTTTCAAGACAATTCAAATTCCAAAAATATATATTTTTAATTAGGATGAGATGTATATTTTAATTATTCAATTTCCTTGATTTTTAACATAGAATCCAATGCAATAGGAGAGGATCTAGGGACTATTTTATGGTCGAATTTGATTTAAAAAAAATCTATTTATGACATCTAACTTAAGAAAAAGAGTAAGAAGCAATACAAATCCAAAGTGGATCCATGGGATGTTTGCAATTTGTAAAATGGTAAAAAAACAAAAAAACTAGTAAAATGAGTGTCCTTGCACAAGCAGGAAGATGCCACAGTTTTAGTGGGCTGTCTAAATTTTCTGTAAAAAGAGAAGTAATTTTTTCCTGAACGCCCTATATAAATCATACTACTAAAAATATGGGTAAGGGGGAAAAAGTCAAGATGTATCCATAGTTTATTGAACAGTACACAATGGCAATGTTTACATGCATCCCAAAGCTAAATATATTGCAGCTTTGTTCAATGTGTGACCCTGACCCTTGGTTTTTCTGATACCAGAAGTCAAAGTAAATCTTGTTGAATCAGCCACCCAGAAGGTAAAGCAGGCGAGCTTTATTTAAATATGTTTTCTATATCTTATCCATTATCTTATTTTAGATAGCTGTTGCATATTCAAGTTTTAATCTCAGCAACTACTTAGATCAGATTACCAATTAAATGAAGATGATTAATTAATTAATTAATATTGTACATGAAAGTCAAGTAAATAGCTGCAAGTCAAGAGAATTATGCAGATACATAGGTAGGAATTAGTAAAGACCAATCCTTAAAGCAAACGTAAGACTTCATGGATATTTCCCAGTATAAGAATAATTTACCATTGTATTCTTCCAGCATTTTAGTTCCCAGTCTAGTTTATAGTCCTGAGATTCCCAGATGATATCCTATCCGAGTACTAACCAGGCCTAGTTTATTAGGTTCCAAGACCAAACAAGATTGACCAAATGCTGCCAACTCTTAAAGTAATACAGATGCAAAATTTAAATTTATAGAGATGTACTGAAGCATTTAAATGGGGATAGACAACTTCATAATGCTTCAGCAGTCTCAAAAGGCATGACCAACTGTGAGAGTTACTGGCAGCTGTGATTCAAAAGCCAAGAGAGGTTGTAGATTACTCACTTGTGCATTAGTCTGTTTTTCCAAAATGCAGTGGCAACTGTAGTGGGCCACTGTTCTCAGAGGAAAAGAGGACAAATGGAAAGCTTTAAAGTACTATTGTCTAGATAGATACAGATACAGATTAACAGAGTTGGAAGGGACCTTGTAGGCCATCTACTCCAACCCTTATCTAGATTCTATACATTGATTATAAATAATAATTTAGTATGATCATGTCACAATGCAATCTACTTAACTAAGTATATAATTACCTGCGCATTGGTTTTGTGTCCATGCACTGCAAAGAGAAGTCTTTAAATTATTGCTGACCCTGGGCAAAGAATAAAAACAAAACTATGTAACAAAAAGGCAACTCAAATAGTTTATGTATTTAAGAAATGATCAGATTATACACCACAAAATAAATTCTAAGATAAGTAAAGGATTATTAACAATTTCCACCTATTCATATCCTTTTCCAAACCCATTCTGCCACTACTACAACCATACTAAATCTATGTTTAATTCTAATTTAATGTGATGAACATACACTGGACATACACATCAACAACTGCCCAGACTTTAGCACTGCCTTCTAAAATAAAAATGAATACTTATTCTTACATACAAAACGAACATTTGTTCAGTTGTCATTATATGAATACATTTGAAATTAAAAAAGCAAGATTAGTCACTCACCCTGTGATAAAATAAGAGGTACAATAGAAGCTTAATAATCAATAATCCTTGCCTTCAACTCATTTTATCCACCGAGAACAGCAAGGTTGATGACATCCAGATGCCTAAAAATAAAATGTAAAGAATGTGAAATGTTTCTTCTAAAAAACCCATCATTATTCTTGTTGTCTGCATTGAAATAAATCTTTGTTCACCTAGAATAGTTTAAGCACCACAGAACACTTCCGAAAGATGACACTGAACATTCTCCTTAGTTTCGGAGAGTAAAGCACATACAAGGGCTATCTAAATCAATAAACACAACAGACTGGACAGTTGATAAAGAAGGCAGATGTATTTTACCAACTCAGAATGAATGCTTCTCAAAGCCTGCTTTTGATCCAAGAGATCTGTGATGACAGTTGGAATCCCTCTGCCAGACATTGATCATGCAACAACATTCATTCCCTCCCCCACAATCCCCCACCAGCAATTCATGCATCTCTCCAGGAGTTCTCCTTGTATGAACCCTCTAAACTTCATTGGAAGTTCATTCAGTTTAACTTTTTCCACACACACCCCCCCCCCCAACAAACAAGACCTTTAACAAGATATGGGGTGTGGCCATTAGCTTCACATGGTTGGTGAAGGCATAAAGCATGGTGCTCTACTGATGATAGCTAATAAGTTACAGGAACTAAGCAGAGATTTCCTTTTCGAAGTGGTATACAACCAAATACTGTTTCCCCGGAAGGTGATCAACTCACGATTTATTTAAGGAATTTAAACACCAATTCATTCCGGAGATCTCCCGATCCTGCTTGAGGTACCTTGAAAACAAGGCAACTAACTGACCGGTATGTACTGGGGGCGGGAGGAGGGTTGATTGCAGATTAGATGGACCTGATTTATTGTTGCTGGGTGTTTCTGGTGTTACACTTAAGCATGCCCTTCAGCCCAAGGTCCCGCCCCATCTTTTCTCCCACGGATTCTTTCACAGCCTCCCCTGAGTCCCAACTGTCCACCACTACAAGCACTGCCAACCCTGGAAACTGACCTCCCGGGTGGAAGATAATGGAGCTTATTCTGAATTTCAGCGGCGGCGAGCCCAGAAGCCGTTGCAAGGAAATGCCATCTATCGGCATGGGCTCTGCACAGTATCTTGTAGGGAGTGGGAGGAACGAAGGAGCTTCCCAACTGCCACAGCCGCAATCATTCCCACAGTTCCCACTGGTGCCGGAAACTGCCAGTAGGCAGCACCCCGCCCCACCAGATTTCACCCCCCCTCCCGGAAGTAATCCGTCGGCCTTAATTTCCCGTGCAAGAACTTCAAGTGTCGGTTCAAGCGTTCCGGCCTCAGCCACGCTGAGGGGTTTCTATGGCGACGGGGTTACTGGTTTTTTTTTCCCCCTCGCAGCAGCCAGGAAATCTCGGGGAACTCGGAAGGCACAGCGAGGTTGGTTTTGAGTTGGGTCAGGAATGAGACTGCTTCAGGTTCTAATGATAGTAAAGGTCATGCCCACTCATGCCATCGTTTCTGTCAAATTTTTGTTGTACTGATTAGTGAGATAGATACATAGATAGATAGATGATAGATGGATGGAGGGAGGGAGGGAGGGAGGGAGGGAGGGAGGGAGGGATGGATGGATGGATGGATGGATGGATGGATGGATGGATGGATAGATAGATCTGGTGAAGAGTATAGTGATCTAACGTATTCTGGAAATGTTTTGGATAAAAAGATGAAGTTTTGTAGATAGAAATGGCGATGCTTTGAATCTGTAGGTAGGTAGGTAGGTAGTAGGTAGGTAGGGGGTGGGTGGGTAGATGGATGGATGGATGAGACAGGATGGTTGGAACCTGGATGGATGGATGGATGGATGGATGGATGGATGATAGATAGATAGATAGATAGATAGATAGATAGATAGATGAGACAGGATAGATGGATGGATGGATGGATGGATGGATGAAAGACAGATAGATCTATCTGGTGAAGAGTATAGTGATCTAATGTATTCTGGAAATGTTTTGAATAAAAAGATGAAGTTTTGTAGATAGAAATGGCGATGCTTTGAATCTGTAGGTAGGTAGGTAGGTAGGTAGGTAGGTAGGTAGGTAGGTAGGTAGGTAGATAGATGGTGGGTGGGTGGGTGGGTGGGTGGATGGATGGATGGATGGATGGATGGATGAGACAGGATGGTTGGAACCTGGATGGATGATTGATAGATAGATAGATAGATAGATAGATAGATAGATAGATAGATAGATAGATAGATAGATAGATAGATAGATAGATTGATCTGGTGAAGAGTATAGTGATCTAACTTATTCTGGAAATGTTTTGGATAAAAAGATGAGGTTTTGTAGATAGAAATGGCGATGCTTTGAATCTGTAGGTAGGTAGGTAGGTAGGTAGGTAGGGGGTGGTTGGGTGGTTGGGTGGGTAGATGGATGGATGAGACAGGATGGTTGGAACCTGGATGGATGGATGGATGGATGGATGGATGGATGGATGGATAGATAGATAGATAGATAGATAGATAGATAGATAGATAGATAGATAGATAGATAGATAGATAGATGATGAGACAGGATAGATGGATGGATGGATGGATGGATGGATGGATGGATAGATGAAAGACAGATAGATCTATCTGGTGAAGAGTATAGTGATCTAATGTATTCTGGAAATGTTTTGAATGAAAAGATAAAGTTTTGTAGATAGAAATGGTGATGCTTTGAATCTGTAGTTAGGTAGGTAGATAGTGGGTGGGTGGGTGGGTGGGTGGGTGGGTGGGTGGGTGGATGGATGGATGGATGGATGGATGGATGGATGAGACAGGATGGTTGGAACCTGGATGGATGATAGATAGATAGATAGATAGATAGATGATAGATAGATAGATAGATAGATAGATAGATAGATAGATGATAGATAGATAGATAGATAGATAGATAGATAGATAGATAGATAGATAGATAGATAGATAGATAGATAGATAGATAGATGGATGATGAGACAGGATGGATGGATGGATGGATAGATGGATAGATGAAAGATCTAGCTGGTGAAAAGTATAGTGATCTAACATATTCTGGAAATGTTTTGGATAAAAAGATGAAGTTTTGTAGATAGAAATGGTGATGCTTTGAATCTGTACAAACCATATCCTAATCTGTTCTTTAAAATATATTTTTTTAATTAAGCTAATCTTGTGAAAATGGAACCCTTGGAAGAAACAGCGTCTTCAAATGAACATGAGGATTTGGGACCTCAAGAGGAACCAGCACAATTTAATCCTCTCCTGATGGCTGCTTTAAGGGGTGATATGGAAGACCTACAACAGATTTTTGAGGATGCGGAGGATCCTGATCATGAAAAAGTCAATAAGTTTTTAATGGAAAAGGATATTCTAGGGAGAAACCTACTATTTACAACTTGTATGGTTGGTCAGAATGATGTTATCCAATCCCTGGCAAAATATGGAGTTGACCTGAAGGATAAGACAGTCAGAGGTACATAATGGTCTAGCTATTTTGAATTAAGCATCTCTGAAGAGTCTAGGAAAAGGTCCCTTTAAGAATTATGTCAGAGTATTATTTAACATGGAATAGGTTTTATCAATGGTTAGAGATGAGGTAGAAATTAGATGAAGAAAGAGCATTGTTATCATCAAGTAAAAATGAATATTGTTTATAACTATAAGTATGCTAATATAATCAATAGGATTATAAATAAGCTAATATAATTATAAATATGTTATAATTATTCCCATTTTATTATTACTATTAAGATTAGTACTGTGTTTCCCTGAAAATAAGACATAGTCTTATTTTCTGTTGACTCCCAAAATAAATGCTTGGCCTTATTTTCAGGGAGGTCTTATTATTTTTGAGCTGAATTGAATTTGAATTTCCTTTATTTGTATGCCGCCCTTTTCCCTGGGGGGACTCAGGGCGGCTCACAATTCAAAAAGGGAGGGGGGGAAAGACAAACAGTATTCCAATATGGAAACAATACAACATATTAAAAGAGAGCACAACAGTCACACAATTCGGGTGGGGTTGGAATCTTAACCCCAGGCCAGCCGGGACAGCCAGATCTTCAAAGCGGCGCAGAAGGATTGGAGGGTGGTGAGGGTCCGAATCTCCATGGGGAGTTCGTTCCAGAGGGTCGGAGCAGCCACCGAGAAGGCTCTCCTCCGGGTAGTTGCCAGTTTGCACTGGCTAGTAGATGGAATTCGGAGGAGGCCTAATCGATGCGATCGTATCGGTCTAGTGGAGGTAATTGGCAGTAGGCGGTCTCTCAAATACCCAGGCCCACTACCATGAAGGGCTTTATAGGTGATAAGTAGTGCCTTGAAGTGCACCCGGAGATCGACAGGCAGCCAGTGCAGCTCGCGGAGGATAGGTGTAACGTGGGTGAAGCGAGGTGCACCCACAATCGCTCGCGCGGCCGCATTCTGGACTAGCTGAAGTCGCCGAATGCTCTTCAAGGGCAGCCCCATGTAGAGCACATTGCAGTATTCCAGCCTAGAGGTCACAAGGGCACGCAGGAGGTGGTGAGCGTGGTCACCTCATGGCTCTGCTGTGTTGCGCATCACTGTGCCTGCCGCTCTTTTTTCAACAGCATGACAGATGGAGCACGGTCGCTAGGGTTGTGGGAGCGGCCATTATGTAAGAGCGTGTGGGGTGCATGGGGCATGTTTCCCCTCTCTTACTCCCTCCTCTGGCCTCGCCTCACCTCTGGTTGTTTGCGCGGCAACCAACCAGAGGAAATAGCGAGGAAATGGCTGCACGTGCGTTTAAATATTTTTGGGGAGGGCTTGTTTTTTGGGGAAGGGCTTATTTTAGTGTGTGCGTGCAAAAGCCTGATTGGCCTTATTATCCAGGGAAGTCTTATCTTTGGGGCAATATGGTATATGTTGTGGCCCAGCAGGAGCCGTTGGAGCTGCCACCAGACTCCAACAGCGAGGGGCCCTATGAGTCGGCTCTGGAGGATGTGGAGGACCCTGGACAGGGTTCCGACTCCGAGCAGGGCACAGAGAGGCTGGTTGGCCACCAGGAGGCGCCTGAGCCTTGGAGCAGTGGGGAGGAGACAAGGGAGTGTGATCTCGACGTCATGCATTGGAGCAGTGGGGAGGAGCCAAGGGAATTGTTCCTGGATGCCCGGCAATGCCGGGCAGATCGACATAGAGAGCAGCTACGCAGTTACCAAAGATAATTGGACCCAGGTGATTGTAATTAGGCTCCTCTCAAGATAGTATTTAAAGAGAGACTGGGAGGAGCCTGGTTTTGCAGGAGTCAACGTCATTCCTAACGCTGGAGAAGCTGTTATCTGTCGAAGTCTGAGTTGCTGCCAAGGTTCTTATCTGTTTGTTATGCTTGGCTTTCAGCCACCGAGGTTTTGGTTTCTTGCTAATAAAGTGCTATGAAATTCCAGTTAAGCTTGTCTCGGCATTCGTTACTGGACGAAGGAGGGGGTCAGAACAGTATATATGTTAGTTTTTCTTTTTTACTTTTGTAAAATAGTATGCCTGGACAATACACTGTATTCAAAATACTTATATATAAATAAAAAACTTGTCTTCAAAAAAGAATTATGTCAGTTTTTATTTTGAATTTGAAAACTGCTATAATCAGTGCTCATAGTTATCTTTTCAGCTAGCAGAAGTTAGAGCTTTCAGAACTGTGTTTATTAGTCCTTCAATTCATTTTTCTTCCCCCCCCCCCCTTTAATTCAATCATGTCAAATTCTGGGGGACTGTCTGGACCATTCCCTGCAGTTTTGTTGGCAATGGTTTGTTTTTAGAAATTTTTTTGCCATTGCCTTCTTCCTAGGACTGAGAGAAAGTGACTACACATAGTTCTTGACATCCCTTCAAAATCAGGATGATGCTGAGAATAGTGACGTATGACTATCCCCATGTCCCCATGGTCATGTGTTCAAAATTCAGGTCCTTGCCAACTGGCACATATTTATGATTTTGTACATTCTAGTTCAAATTATGGGTGTAAGTCAAGGATTACCTATAGCACAATTCACCCAACTGGTGTTGTGCCTAAAGTGGGACTAGAATTTACAGTTTCCAAGTTTCTAATCTGATACTTTCACCATTAAACCAGATTGCTCTCTTTTGTTTTCTATTTTTATCTAATTTCAGCCTAACCACAATTTTCACTTGTGTTGTACCTTTCCCCCCCCCCACATAGATTCTCAAATCTTAAGCAAAGAATTTGCATATAGTCTCCTTTCATTCCTGGTTTGGGAAATGCTAACTCTTTTACTTTCCTTGGATGTGAATCTACCATTTTTTTTTGTATATATAAAGTTGTATTAAGGTTTATTATAGCATAAAATACAATGTAAATAAAAATTAAAGGGGGGGGTGCAGATTGGAAAAGAAAAAAGTAGTTGGCTTTTGATTTTTTCCAACAGAGTAAAATACTAATACAATTATGACCTCAACACTTTACCTATACAAGCCAGTTCTATACTACACAGGTTATTAAATCTTCAAATAATTTCTAGATTTCCTTTTTTTCTCTTTCAAGCCTTAAAACCAGAACTATATCCCAATAGAAAGACTGAATAAAATCCTTGTTTAAAAGACTTTATCTTGCCATCTTAACCAAATCCATTTTTTAATTTTTCCGTCTGTTGTGGAAAGTGATATATATATATTCATTTACGCTTATTAATATTTTTAAAATATTCTTTAAATATTTATAAATCTTTTAAAGTCTTTAATCTTAAAGAGAAAATCCTTTTTATTCATTTAAGATTATAACTATTTCTTTACATATCTTATATTAATATTTAGTTATACCTATAAATATTTAGTTATATTATTAGATTATATTTATAACAAAAAACAATTTTATGCACTTTTGTGAAGAAGATATGAGGGAAACTGTAGTCTCTTGTCTGGCATAATTGCCTCCTATATTGCTTCATCATATTCTGTTCTTTACCTTCCTTTTGTAAAATAATAATAGTTTTATAAAAGGAAGCTTTTTGTTGATCAAGTGGTATCTCTCAGCCAATTAATTAAGATTGGAAGATTTCAGCCTACCCAACAAGCAGTCCAAAAATGCAAATTATAACTCCCAATGTCAAATAAAGGTGGCAAATTCATGAAAATGATGAAATAAGACCAAACATTATTAATACCTTATGTTTCTCCAAGAAAAAGGTACTTCCTTATTTTAGCTCACCTCTGGCAACCCTCCTCCCTTCCTTTCAACAATAATGATGTCCCCCAAATGGCTAGATCTTTAAAAAGGAGAAACAGGCTGTTTCTGAAAAAAAATCCTCCTTTAGTTGAATAATAATGAAGTGTTTAAGAAATGAAAGTCATGACTCCTTGTCTGTTTGAAAAACAAATAACAAAACAGTTGCTTTTTCATCAACAAAGTGATTTTGGTTACCACGGTTTAGCTTATGGATTTCTCACTTAGCTACCTCGGTGTGCTGTGTCTTTTCAAACTGCTGCTGTATGGGGTGATTCTGGAACTTTCTTTAATATGAGTTAACTCACACAGAGTCATATAAACTTAGGGAACTCAGTTCCCTTGTTTGTAAATTGAAAAAGCTTTAGTCCAGAAAGAGCATTCCATACTGGTCAGTCAAACATCTTCACTGGAAGTCTAAATATACCATTGCTGGGGGCTGTTGAAGTATCCAGCCCCACGGTAACTATGAATGTTGTTGTATTTTAAATTGTTGTCTGTCTTATTTATTCCCTTTCCCCTTTTTATTGTAAGCCGCCCGGAGTCCTCCGGGAGTGGGCGGCATACAAGACTAATAAACTATAACTATTTCTATAGCTCCATGATGCTCCTAGATAGGAAGTCCCATGTAGGGTTTGTACAGTGAATCATCTGGATGGTCCTTAGAACTGAGGTTACACGTGTAATTACAAAATGCAGCAATCTGCAGCAAATCTTTGCTTGTCAGCTATTCTTTGCTGTTGCAGTGTGTTCCCAGGCATCAAGGGCACGGGATGATACAAAGTAAACCTGTAACATTTTATTCATTTGAATGATAACACTCGATTCATTCAGTGTGTGAAAACATGCACATTTTCACGAACACCAATGATGTAATGACTAACCAATTATTGTGCTTTGGAGACTTGTTAACCAACAATGATATAACACGTAAAGTAGGTAGAACTAAAGAAGCTGCAAACACTATAAGAATGATGTTTCATGATTAATAATTTTGCTGTTGATTCTGCTATCCATGGGATGCTTAATGCTGTTGATTCTGCTGTTGATTCTGCTATCTATGGAATGCTTTGTTCAATAAACTTTTGTTGGTTTAGCTATCCGTCGGTGGATTACATTCTTTCATCTTCAGCCTCGGGACCCTAATTACTACAGTACGTTAATGTCGTTAGCTCCCCTATAATGTTTCCACTGAGCAACTTTTTAAACCTCTTTTTTTGTCTAAAATACTTGTTTCTTCACTTTATTAAAGTGTATGTACCATTCTGAAAATTTTACTTCTCTATCAATCAAATGCATATATGCATTTTTATTTAAACATATGAACAAGAATCAGTGGTTTAAAAAAAAAGGTGATTGCTTAAAGCAATGTTTCTCCATCCTGACAACTTTAATATACCTGAATTCCAACTCTCAGAATTCCCCAACCAATATGTTGGAGGATGTCAAGGTTGAGAA
Organism: Thamnophis sirtalis; assembly: GCF_051295495.1. Lineage (NCBI taxonomy): Eukaryota > Metazoa > Chordata > Lepidosauria > Squamata > Natricidae > Thamnophis > Thamnophis sirtalis. The sequence continues at coordinate 56,708,339 of NW_028261392.1, read as the reverse complement.
ACATTAGTTTAAAGAGGTAATGTATTAATATTTGGATTCTCAAGACTGAATTGATAGACATAGGAGTTTTTACAGAAAACAATTGGCAATTCTGTGGATATATATTGTTGAGATACATATTAAGTAAACGTTTATGATAATCTTGGATTAGAGAATATTTTACAGAAACACTGAGTTGAAGGTTCATTGAAAAATTCAGTAATATGATAGTTAAGCATGCATGAGAATAAAAGGAATGCTTATTAAATGGTTTAACAGGGAACAGAGTAAGATGTATGAAGACAGTTTTTTTGTTTATGTGTTAATGGTAAATGCAAAAGAATGCTTGTAAAGATACCCAGTATATGTTTGTTTGTCACTATACATATGAAGGTACCATTGTACCTCGTTTAGCTTATTATTTCTTATTCCTTTTCTGTGCTTTGCATGTATGTTCAACATGTATTTAAGCATTGAGTCAGAATGACATTCTGAAAATTGTTTGATTGACCATCCAGCATTAATCTGATGGTTTGCTAATCGGCAGTTGAGTTTTCTTGTATATAAAGAAATGCATTATGTAAAAAGTATTGTATACAGATATTCAGTGCACAGTTATGTACATTGATTTGGTTTGTTCTCTCAGGTTATACACTTCTCCATTGTGCTGCAGCCTGGGGTCAGCTAAACACACTGAAAACTCTGATAGAGCTGGAAGCTGATATTTATGCAACCACATTCCGGGGTGAAAATGCTAGAGAAATTGCAAATCGATATAAGCAAGCAGAGTGTGCTGAATTCTTGGATTGGGCAGGTAATATTAATAATTGTTAAGCTTCTTTGAGTTGTGGATTTAGCTTTACAGTACTCAAATCAGCTGAATTCTGAATAAGTACAAATACCAAATATTTGTAATATATCAACTATATAATAACAGAAAGTTATTTTCATGGAGCACTTTATGGAGAAGCTGTTTTCCATCTAGTATGTTGTTTTAAAAAGACAGTTTCCCAAAATAGTTAATTTGTGCTGCAAGACATTAATGATAGGTCAATTCACATGAAGCTATTTTTTAAAAAAACAGAAGAGGTATATAAGGACATTGCATTTAGGTAGAAAGGCTAAATATCTCACCTAGCTGTTCTGACCCCCCTCTTCATACACCAAAGCACGCCGAGACAAAGATACTTCAAGGATTTATTAACACACAGACTAGACCTTGGCAGCAATCCAGGACAAACTAGACCTTGGCAGCAATCCAGCACCAACTAGACCTTGGCAGCAATCCCGCCTGCCAACATAGCCACGATAGCTTCTTAGTAAATACGTTGATTCCTGCGACGAGCTTGTGGAAAGCCATTCCTTTTATAGTCTTGAGAGGAGCCTAATTACCACCAGCTGAGTTCAATTATCTCCTGTAACTGCGTAACTGTTCTTTACGCCTATTAGCCCTCTATTGCCGGGCATCCAGGACCAACTCCCTTGTCTCCTCCCTACTACTCCAATGCATGACGTCAGGATCACACTCCCTTGTCTCCTCCCCACTGCTCCAAGGCTTGTCTTCGGGAGCATACTCCCTTTGGCTCTCATCACTGCTCCAGGCCTCAGGCGCCTCCTGGAGCCAACCAGCTGCTCTGCGCCCTGCTCGGAGTCGGAACCCTGTCCAGGGTCCTCCACATCTTCCAGAGCCGACTCATAGGGCCCCTCGCTGTCGGAGTCGGGTGGCAGCTCCAACGGCTCCTGCTGGGCCACAACACCTAGCTAGATACTACAAATGAAAACCTGTATACCAATAGTTTGCTAGATCACATAGAGCCGAGTATATCAATCTATTTAAATTTCACAGGAGAGAGAAAGAAAGGAAAAAGCAGAAACTGAAACATCCTTTACAATACATGCAAAAGAAAGTAAAAGAAGAAAAGTAAAAGCTCTTAGCAAAAGGAATCCCTATACTATCTTTCACTACAGGTAGTCCTGGACTTACAACCCTTTGTTTAGTGACCATGTCACTGAAAAAAGTGACATAGCCAGTTTTCGCATTTATGACCATTGCAGCATCTCTGGACATGTGATCTAAATTTGGTCACTTGGCAACCAGCATTTAATTATGACAGTTGCACTGATCCAGAGTCATGTGATCACCATTGATTACCTTCCCAGGCAGCTTCCAACAAGCAAAGTCAATGGGAGAGGCCAGATTCATTTAATAAACCCCATGCTTCCCTTAACAGCTGCTGGGATTCCCTTAAAAAGGTCATAAAATGGGGCAAAACTCACTTAACAACTGCCTTGCTTAACAATGGAAATTTTGGGGTCAATTGTAATTGTAATAAACTTTATTACAGTTACAGACCAGCAATAGACAAAATTATCACTGTTTACAATAGTGTTAAAAGATACTACTACTACTACTACTACTACTACTACTACTACTACTACTACTACTACTACTACATAACGTCCATAATAAAAAAATACATGGTATCAAACAGTATAACTCTTACCCTTGGTTACATGATGGGAGAACGTGTAAGTATGTATGTAAATATAGATTCTCTAAAAATTGTTAGAGATATCTACAAGAAATTGGTGCAGTAAACATCTTTAATTCTGTAATCGGATTTCTCTTGTGGTGGTTGCAGCTGCACAGAATTTTGCTACTGCATGTTGATAACCAGGTTTGAGTCCCGGAGGAGTTAGTCTACATAAAAATTGTCTGCCCTCCCTGGTAATCTCTCTAATAAGGGGAGAATCTGCATTGACCTAAAAACTTTGTATAACTCACAGTACAATAAAAAGTGTGATATCTTCAACTTCTCCTTTACCACATATAGTACATAATTGTTCCATTATTGGAGTCTTGTTATACCTGCCTTGGACAAGTGCTGAGGATGTTAAACCTGGCTCCAAAGAATGCGATTCTATGTTTCGGGAAGATCAGGTCCTCTAAATATCTTGATGATTCCCACACCCCCTTAATTCTGTTCCTACTAGGGAGAGGCAACCTATTTATTTCTGAATGGAACTCCAGGTTCTATTTAATGACTACTGTATTTTTCGGAGTATAATACACACCTTTTTCCCTCAAAAAAGGGGCTGAAAATCTGGGTGAGTCTTATACACTGAATACAGCATTTTTTGCCTCCCCAAACCCCACCCACTTCACCAAAATGGCCATGCATAGCTTTTAGGAGTCTTTCACAGAGCTCCTGGAGGCTGGGGAGGGCAGAAACGAGCAAAAAATGAGCTGTTGTTTGCTCAATTTTGCCCCCCCCCCTCAATGCCCCAGGAGCACTATATAGCCCTCCTAAAGGCTATCCATGCCCCCTTTTTAAACAAAAAACGGGCCCCGTTTTTGCTCTTTTTCGGGGGGGCCACCCCCTACTCTACAAGCCTCCTAAAGGCTATTCATGCCCTTTTTTTGAGAAAAAAATGGGCCCATTTTTAAGAAACACAGGCAGATTTTGGGAGTTTTGTAGAGTGCAAAACCTTTTTTAAAAAAATTGCCTCTTCAAAACTTTGGTGCATCTTATACTACGTTGCGTCTTATACTCCAAAAAATACGGTACTTGCTTAGCTTGGTCAAATCTTAGAGATATTAAAAATGCTGAGGAGAGCCCATAAGAGCCGAGTTTGTGGTCTATCAACTGTTTTCAAGGGGAGGGGAAGTTATCTGTCAACATTAAGGAGTCAGTCCCTCTGGGAAGAAATGAATTTTTAGCCAATAAATCATCATCATCATCTTACAGGCTCTTATCTGAATCTGAGGCATACCCATCTCAATCCTTAAACGGGTGTCTGGTGTTCCTTTCGGTGCAGCTAAAATGGCTCGCAGGAATTTTGTTTTTATGATTCCTAGCGAGTCTTTCTTTACCAAGACTCCTGTTTGTGCCCCATAAAGAATTTGTGCCAATGTTTTGGCCTCAAAGAGTTTTAAGGCAGCAGGGACTATTGTCCTCTGCCCATGAAGAAGAAATATGTAACGGCATTTGAAGACCTGAGGGCTGATTGCAATATATAATCCAGGTGAGTCTTCCATATACCTTGTGAGTGGAAAACCACCCCCAAGTATTTAAATATCCTAACCTGTTCTAAATTATGTCCTTCTATTTTCCAGGAGTATCGAATACATCTTTTAGCAAAAACTAAAAATGTCAATTTGTCAAAATTAAAGACCAACTTATTCTGTCTGCAGTACCCAATGTTGCGATGATTGCGCTCTTCAGTCAAATGGGCGTTTGTGAGATAATAGCAGCGTCATCGGCATATAAGAGTATCAGGGTTTTACGTTGTGCCAAGTTAGGAGAGTGTGGGTCAGGATTCTGTAAAAGATCGATCAAGTGATTAATGTAAAAGTTAAAGAGGGAGGGGGATAGGATACAACCCTGCCATATTCCTTTTTGTACCCTTATTAGGCCAGATAGAGTCCCTCGAGGGTTATACCTCACTTTCAAGGTGGAATTAGCATACAATTTTTGTATGAGGTAGAGGAGGTGTTTATCAATAGTAGTAATTTCTCCCAGAGAGTATTTCTGGATATTTTAAAGTTCTGCTTAAAATCAAGGAAGGCTACAAAAAGAGAGGATTTTTTTTATATGTGCATTTTTGGATCAGATGGTGCAATACCAAGATATGATCCACTGTTGATCTTCCTTCTCTAAATCCAGCTTGTTCATCTTTGATTAGCCCCCCTGAAATTAGCCAATCCTGAAGTTTATACTTTAGGTGTTTGGCATAGAATTTATTAACAACACTCAGAAGACTAATGGGCCTATAATTGCCTGGATCATTTCTGTTACCCTTTTTGTAGATTGGTATGATGATTGCTAATCCCCAATCTTTTGGCATGCAGCCCGTTTTATCTATCTATATAAAGAGAGATGCTAATAGAGGTGCCCACCAACTGATGTTCTTTTTAATTTATTTCTGGCAGAACACTGTCAGCCCCTACCTGGTGCCTTATTAACCTTAAGGGATTCAATCAGCTGGGATACCTCTTCTGGTATGACAGGGGTCCAGTAAGGAGTTTGGTCCAAACTAATTTGGCTCTCATTGAATTCATAGTCTGGGTCTGTATATAGCTCTCTAAAATGTTCTTCCCAGGCATAAATTATGGGCTTAATTATGATTGTCAGTTGTGGACTACCTGTACAGCCAATAGGATGAGAAGGACAACAAGACAGTGATCTCTTACCTGATTACAAATTAAGAGTGTTCATTCATAGTTGTATGGAAAAAATATGCTTCATTTGATTACAGAGGCCTCCAAACTTTTTCATCTTGTGTGAGAATTGGATTGTCCAACAAGCACATTCTTTTCTTCTAGGCATCTAACATGCACTGAAACTAACAAACCGATGAAAAAGTTTTGTATTTCAAATAAATAAGTAAAAGATCCTCTGCTTTTCATCAGCAGTCTTACCTGTAATCAAATGAAGCATATTTTTTCCATACAACTATGAAAAACTTCCTCTTACTATGTAGGAACCAAAAGTAATAATTTAGCATGCAAACCTTTTAGCTAAATTTGTAATTCCACTTTAATTTTTGAATGAACATTCTTAATTTGTAATCAGGTAAGAGATCACTGGATTTTAAATAATCCTATGGCTTTTGTGCTGTTTTGCAGTCTTGTTGCTCCTTCATATTTATAATAGCTGGAGGTAATCAAAAGATTACATAGGTCAATGAACTCATTCTCTCAAGATGGTGGAGTCTGGTAACACCTTTTCAGCCTAACACATTTTATTAAAAAGTCTGAGCTATAGTTTGTGAAAACTTGTGCTTTTCAATAAAATTTGCTAGTTTGAAAAATTATCAAGATTCCTTCTGATTTTTCTCTAAAGTTGGAAATGCTATCTTTATGCATCAAACCGTAATGCGGTTTGTTTAGTTTTGATTCAGCATATAGTGTGAAACAAACCTTTAATAGTAAAATTAATACAAGAAGATATGATTTCTGGTGTCTCTCTCCTCCATTAACTTTGATCTTGAATCCGTTAGTCACTTCACAGCAGAACCATAATTCTGGCTTTCCAATTTTTGTTACAGTATTTTGAGTGTTATTGATACCGTCATATTTATTAACCTGGATAATAATATAGTTCTTGACTTAGAACTGAAATTGAGCCTGGAATTACAGGCGTAAATCATACCAATGATTAACTGGGTCATCACATGACTGATCCAATTTTACAACATTTTTTTGCAGCAGTTGTTAAGCAAATTCAGTGTCATTAAGAAAAAACCATTGTCTACCATTGTCAGTGTTTTTTTGCAGGAAACTAGAAATAAATGCTGATTTCTGCAAAAAAAAAAGTAAATTATGGTCACAGCACTGTTGAATATTGCAAATGGACATAAATGTGAGCTAGTTGCTGAGCAACCAAAAGATGATCATGTGACCATGTGGGTCATATTTGGTTTTTTTTGGGGGGGAGGTTCCTGTCAGAACTTCAAATATCACTAAGTGATCAGTTGTAAGTCAAGGACTTCCTGTAGCGAGTCATTTCTAATTCTTGATGATTTTGTCATTTTGTGAGAAGTGTCTGTACCTGATCAGTACTCAAAGAAAGGAACATTTCTTATCGAAGTGTCTTCAGAGCCAGAAATGTAACTGATCTTAAATATTATGGATGTTTAGCTAAAACAGGATATGAGGATTTAATGTTAATGGAGGATTTTATAAATAAGTAAATGAAATGCCAGCATGTGGTTATGTATTAAATCTTGGTATATCTTAGGATGAAGGACGTTTAAATAACTATAGTCAAATAAAAGTGGAGGCATGATGATGGTAATATAATAAATATTTGAGTTAAGATATTTGAATTAATATGAATTATATTTGATGACGGTGGAAGAGATGCACAAAAGCCTTTTGTAACCAGCTGATACACTATCTACAGTATGTAAAGAAGGAGGATTTGTATGTTTGTTTTGAAAATAAAAAAAAATTACAAAAAAAAGAAAGAAATATAACTGATCACCATACAAGAGCACTAAAGCCAAGCAGGTAAAACTGTCTTGAGGATGATCAGACGAACAGGTTCAGAGACTAAAGGGTAAAACAAAGGGATCTTTTCCTTTCTTTTGATTTCTGGGCAACTTACAACTTAAAAGAGCCAAGGTGGCGCAGTGGTTAGGGTGCTGCACTGCAGGCCACTTCAGCTGACTGTTATCTGCAGTTCAGCGGTTCAAATCTCACCGACTCAAGGTTGACTCAGCCTTCCATCCTTCCGAGGTCGGTGAAATGAGGATCCAGACTGTGGGGGTGATATGCTGACTCAATTTGCTAAAAATCTGTAAACCGCTTAGAGAGGGCTGAACGTCCTATGAAGCGGTATATAAGTCTAATAAATAAATGAATGAATGAATGAATGAATGAATGAATGAATGAATGAATGAATGAATGAATAAATAAATAAATAAATAAATAAATAAATAAATAAATAAATAAATAAATAAATAAACAAACTTGACTTCTAGCTACTGAATCGCTCAGCCATCTTCTCATTCTTTTAGGATCGCTTGCCTTTTGTCTGTTCTTTGCTGTTTGCTTTGTCTGTTTTTTTCCCTGAGCAGAAATCATATCAAGTTGGGAAGAAAGGATTTTTTCCATCTTTTTCCCCCTGTCACATAGAATTACTATATCTGAAATCCACCGAGCATGAGGAATGCTAAACTGCTAAAATAGCACTTTGCTTCCTGGGGAAAAGGGCGCCTTTTATTAAAGTTCGGTCCCAGTTTTATATAACAAAGATAAGATCATATTGACGACTCACTCCATTATCTACCAAATACAGTCTTTAATTATTGAGATTGTAGATGCAAATCACTTTGGTTTGACTTTAAAAGAACATTTAATAGCCTCTTTGTGTCTTCTTCAGTACAATAGCATCCTGCACAGAATCTAACTCAGCATACCAAGCAACCTAAATTGGAGCTTTGTTACTTCCTTTGCCACCTTATTGGATTGGGAGCAACATTCCAAATATTCAGTAAGAACTGAATATAGGAAGGAAGATTTTTTTTGGGGGGTGTATACATTATATGGTGTCTGCACTGGAGCTATGGTTGTGCAAACAAACTGGAAAAAAATGTTCATCTTCATCATAGTCGTCATTTTTTCTCTTTTTGTGTAATTTACGGTACTTAATTTCTTTTTTGTGCTGATTGGTGACACGCTTCATGTATTTCATCATCTTGGAAGTGTTAGTCACTAATTTGTAGAGCATTTTGTTCGTGTCCTGGCTATAATCTTCGTTCATCTCTGTGACAACTGATACTGCTGTTGTGGGGTTCTCTGACTGTCAAGTGAAAAAAATTGAAAGCATGTTAATGTTGTTTTAAACTTATACACGATAATATAGTGAGACATTAGCATTAAGGTAAAAATTTAAAACTTGTTTCTTATATTAGGAAAGTAATTCAGTGTACTCTGATATCTTTTATTGTTGTACTGAGCATTAATTAAATAAGTTCAGTAATTATCTCTCCATTTATTAATCTGCTTTGAAAATATAGGATTTTTAAAATTAAAAAAATATTAAATAGCAGATGGCTTTGAACAAGAGTTTGACACGTAGATAATAAGTAATGGATGCTTTTCTTGTCATACAAATAAAAGTGCCAAGAAAGGTTCCTTATTCAATTTTGTAAGTATTGGAATTCAAGTTGTTGTCAAATGTTTAGGATCAAAGCTAGTAATAAGACTGCTAATCTTATACAGAGATCCATATTTTAAATTTTGGAAATCACTGTTTACCTTAGAATCTAGATAAACAGACACCGATTATATCCAAAAATCCTACATTCAGAGTTAAATACTTTTAGCCTTGCTTCAGCCACAATGAGAAATTTATATAATTTACTATTATAATTACATTTGTTCTCTGCATGAAAAAGAATGTTATTTAAAATTGTTCAGCATAAAGCTGTACTCTAATATCTCTACATAATATTACATTCCGGTAGCAGACTTTCATTACTATATTCTGCTTGTTACTCCTTCCTTAGATATTATCTTTGCTTTGAATTTTTGCCTAATCACCAAGATTCCCTCTCTCCAATATGTTTCTCGTTGTCTTGAATTGTTTTCATTTTCTGACAAAATAATATCTGTTCCTTGTCTATATTCTTTATTTTTTTATTCTTGTTAGCTTTTATAAAGATAACATCTGAGAGTTGATTTTTTTATGGTGATGCTTTTTTTCTGAGAGCTGAACATTTTTATGTGCCTTTACAACAGAGTTAGATATTTTTACTTATTTACCCTGAATTAAAACTTTTATTGAAAATGTACACAATCTGTCTTGGAGCTTTTTACCTCAGATTGGGCACTATGTATATATATACCATTCAAAATCTAAATTGGACAAAATTTAGTTGAATTTAGAATACAGGTTGGATTTAAGATATTATTATGGTTCATCGCACTATTATTACTACTATTATTTTAAAATTTTATTTGCCACCTGTTTAGCCATGGGGTTATTCTAGGTGGCTTACAATAATAAAAAGGAAAAAAAGGAAAAAGTGTGTAAACAGAAGTAAAATAATAAAACAATGAAGTAAACATTGATAAAGGAACACAGCAAGAATACTTCAATATGATAACCAAAAGATGGATGGATGGAGAGCAGAGAGCAAGGGGGTGGCGGAGTGGCGCCTGCCATCACTCTAGGAGACACCTCCAATGTGGAACTCCCCCATTTGATCTCTTGGCCAACTGGCAGAGCCATGCTTTAAGAGCCAAGGTGGCGCAGTGGTTAAATGCAGCACTGCAGGCTACTGCTAGATCAGCAGGTCAGCGGTTCAAATCTCACCGGCTCAGGGTTGACTCAACCTTCCATCCTTCCGAGGTGGGTAAAATGAGGACCCAGATTGTTGGGGGCAATATGCTGACTCTCTGTAAACCGCTTAGAGAGGCCTGAAAGGCCTATGAAGCAGTATATAAGTCTACTGCTATTGCTATATTGCTATTGCTTTAGAATCTCTTGTAGATTGCGGATAGTGATAATTTTTAAATGCACAACAATATAAATCATATATGGACTAGATTATATCAGATTTTAGCCATTCAAATAATTATTGAAATTACAATTCTTTGAAGGCTAAGACTTCAAGTCTACATTCCCTCCAGATGAATTGGGATATTAACCCCTAGAATTCCATGTAGAAGCAGAGAAATCTGGGAGCTGCTATGAATTGGCAATTATATATTATGCAGAATATACAGTACACACACACACACACACACACACACACACACACACACACACTCTGTACATATGTTGTGGAGAACCAGATATGCGAAAACCAATCCAATAGCATTCTTACTCAATCTGCTTCAGATAATTGGAGGACAGATGTTAGGGGTATGAATCAGATGAAATAATTACATTATCAGCAGACAGCATTATTTTTATTTGATGGGATTCTGAGTTAGGGATAGGGAATGAAAGTTAGAGGTCAGGCAATGGTATAATTGGGGAAGGATGAAGCATCCTCTTCATTGCACAGTCGATATCCAAATCTTACCTTTGTACTTTTTGTCAGTTTCAGTTTGTGGAAAAGGAAGTGTATAGCTAAACCTATAGCTATGACAAGTGCCACTTTGTAACTAGCATGCGCTACTTCTAGGCACCCTTTAGTTAGTCCTATGCCAGAAAAACACTGGAATATACGACATATTGAGTTATGAAAGAGGATAGATTGCTCTTTAGTCACCAATTCCAGATCCTGTGGAGTCATTTCCCAAGCAACTCTTGTCCAGGCTGGTCGTTCACAAAAACCAAGAACATCTTGCATCAAGAAGATTGTCCACAAAAGGAAAATCTGGCAAGAATGAGGCAGAAACATTGTATGCTATTTTCAGACAAAAATGTCGCTATCTAATGGATGTTCCTTGTGTAGGAGCTGCAGCATCTGGCCTTTGAGGTTCATTATGGACTGTCACAAAAGAATCTTACTCAAATAAATCCTTCCATGATAACCAAGCTTCCTGCCTGGGCATTAGAGAGATTTGAATGTGGTAATATTAGCCCATCAGCTGTGAGAAGATTCTGTGATGTCATAAAGGAGTTCCAGATCTTATAGAAAAGTGTTTATGAAGTCAATAAGGACTGAAGGAAAGTGCTTCGTAGTAAAGAAATATAAGGCGAATAATACAAAATGTGTAAAATTGGAAATATCCTATTCTTAAAACAAAATGTACATTTATCAAATTATTAGTTTTAGACATGTCGTGTCCCTCGTCCCTGTAGCACAATGTTATCAACACAGAAAGCACATCATATTATTAATTATATAATCCGTCTCCTGTTGATCCTTGCCTTTCCTTACCCATGTTGGGAATGGGCCTGTCATATTTGTTCCTTTAAAAATGCCATGTTTTCATTTGATATCAGATAAAGAAATCTTTAGTACAGTCAACTTGAAAATGCTGGCTAATTAAAGCCATTCCTAAGAGAAGACGGTAAGGCGTGTCACTTAATAAAAATGCAGTACAGATGCCATGAAAAAAACATCACCCTGCATCTGAAATAGAGAAAATTAATAGAGATATTTGAAAACCTTACTATGTTTTCTACTAACAATTCCCATATTTAAAAATGTGTAAGCATACATAATGTTTTCCCTAATACTGAATAAAGCATTTCTGAAGACCAACCTAGAGTGAATATTTACTAAAAATCATTGACAAATGTCATTTTATTTTTCTAATAAATGGTTGTTTTCGGAGTGTAAGCTGCTTTAATGGTACTGGAAAAAAATAAATTCTATAATATTTTAATATAGAAAGATGTTACGAAAATTATTTAAATGATTATTCTGATTATCTTTCCCAAAGCAGTATGAATATGACTTGAGGTTTTGTTAATTTTGCTGCTTGCATTTTGCTTGCATTATGTTATACAGTGAAGGGAAAAGACATATCTCCATAATTTATACATACCTTGGGGTATTTATAAAGGAGAGAGAGGGGATGAAGAATAGAAATTAAATTATATAGTGTCTTTGCTATCCCATACTTCTTGCTTATTACACTGACCATCAGGAAGTGGGCATTACATGATCACCTTCCTTCTATTTGCTATTCATCAGGTATAAATAATCAGATATTTGATGGGCTTCATGGATTCATTGAAGTCATGGATATTTGGGTTTATAGAGGAAAGGAAGGGTGTATGGAAGCATTAAAAAAAAACCCATGTAACTCTCTGTCCTGAATGCTTAAGAGAAGTAGATTATTTACACATTCTGATAGATTGCCTATGTAGTATATATGTCAGGGTAGTGATTTAAGAGCTGACCAGCTGCTACAATGATGCACTGGTGATGATGGGTACGAGTCAGCAAGTTATCCCTTTAAGAGCATGTATAATAAGAAGAGGTCCTGTTAGGCCGTCCATCTCTTTCCACGTGTGTTCTTCCCTGCTGTAATTTACTGATTATTTGACTTCTGCCTCTAGTATGTGTATAGCAATAGCAATAGCAGTTAGACTTATATACCGCTTCAAAGGGCTTTCAGCCCTCTCTAAGCGGTTTATAGAGTCAGCATATTGCCCCCAACAATCTGGGTCCTCATTTTACCCACCTCGGACGGATGGAAGGCTGAGTCAACCTTGAGCCGGTGAGATATGAACAGCCGAACTGCAGTCAGCTGAAGTAGCCTGCAGTGCTGCATTTAACCAGTGCGCCACATTATACTATGTATAGTATAAATTCTTTTGTAGATTACTATTTATTACAAACCTCTGTTTGCTATTATTGCTCCTGGGTTGTCTCACGTAGTAAAGCTGTGCACACTCTGACATATCATGTCTACAGGGAAACACAGATGAGATTACTGCAAAAGGAAACCTACCATTTTGAAGTTATTATTCAGAAATTTTTTTAAAAAAAAACAGCAGGAAAGACATTGGCTGACACTGCACACACAGTTAGAGACAATTCAAAATGAGAAATTCAGACAAGCAGCAAGAGATGCATGTGCATTCTTGTCAGCTCCTTTTTAAAAAATCAATACGTATTAAATGATAGGAACAGTTTTCATCAAGATTACTGCAGAATGAAGGCAGTTTCACCTTTCAGTTTCTGGCTGTGTTCTCAATACAAATATACCCTCCAACAATTACTTTTTTCCTAGAAACATCTCTTATAATTCAATCTGTAAAATGGATTGCTCACTGGGGGGAAATGAGAAATCTAGATCAGTGTTTCTCAACCTTGGCAACTTGAAGATGTCTGGACTTCAACTCCCAGAATTCCCCAGCCAGCATTTGCTGGCTGGGGAATTCTGGGAGTTGAAGTCCGGACATCTTCAAGTTGCCAAGGTTGAGAAACACTGATCTAGATGATGCACAGACTCTAGTTAATTTCAACTGTGGTAGACTTGCTATCATATAGTATGGCAGCATTTCTTGGATATTCTCATGTTGCTTTATTCTCTTTCTTTTCAGAGGCCAAGCAGAATTTACGCAATTTTATTTCCCAAATCCAGGCAACAATCACTGATCCCGAGAAAGTTCAAGGAAAGCTGAATAAAGAAGATAAGGTATATTATTTAATAATAATTAATTATAGATTTTCTGTATATTAGGGTGAGTTTCAGTTTGGCTAGTTTAATCTAAAGCTGGTCCAAATGAATGGTATGTTTCATATAATTAATTGCTGACTCATGGTTACTGATAACTTCTGATGACCCTATAAAAGTATTACAGGGTCATCAGAAGTTTCATTTCAAATGTCAAACTACTTCTTCAGTCTTTTGCAAGGACAAAGTAGGAAGAAATGTCACATGATATAGGGGACCTTTAGCTAACATTGCCAATTCCAAATATTTTTAAATCAAGTTTTATTGGTGATCATAGGTAACATATATTCTGAACAATTAATTGTTATATATAGCATTTTTGTAAACCACAGATGGCTTTTAAGATACAATAAAAAGGAACAAATTGTAGTAAAATATTATATTGTTTCACACAAATAAAAACAAATAGCCTGGAGCTAGTCAATTATAGTTCAAATATTAATTTCATAGATATTTAAAGTGAATATATGAACAAATGCTTCTTTACATTGGAATAACGCTAGGAAGTTCAGTATTTGATTACCAAATTTTTATATCTGAATTCATGCATGGAAATTTAGAAACATATTTAATAGAATTTTCTAATTATTAACTATTTCCCAAATGTTTCTTTCAAATATATCATATATCATATATCCTAGCCTTTGCTATCTGTCTGACAAAAGAAAGGCAGAGCAAATATGCTAACAATGTCACACTTTTATTTTACTGTGTTTTTGTATTTTGAAATTTCTCAAGAACCCTAATATTTACAAATATTTTAGGATGTAAAATAATTTCCATTCTCTGAAATCATTCAAAAGGTACTACACCTCGTATGCCAGTGGTGGGATTCAGCCAGTTTGCACCTATTCGGGAGAACCGGTTGGTAACTTTCTAAGCAGTTCGGAGAACCGGTTGTTGGAAGAAATCTTGTTTTTCCCCACTTTACAGGGCTAATCCTGTAAGGAAGGCAGGAAGGAAACATTCTGGTGTTGTTTCTAGCCTAATCTTTATTGCCCTGCTTACAGAAACTGCCTCTCCAGTTAACCCTTATTACCATTGTAACAACTAAGGCGAAGTGCCCGTCGACCTGAGTGACATTGATTTGGCCATGCCCACATGATCACATGACCACTGAGCCCCGCCTACCCAGCTGGTCATTAGGGCAGAGAACTGGTTGGTAAATTATTTGAATCCCACCACTGTTGTATGCCTACATTTTGGTTAGATTATCTCTAGTGGTGGTTGCTAAAAAGCTGTTTTTTGCTGATACTGGTTTATTCTTTGTGTAGACTACTTCCCTCAAGGCCTGTCAAGCCAAGTTGGACTGGCTTGAAAATACAAAAGAGCCTAATACACAAGACTTTATTGATCAGAAGCAGCAGTTGGAGGACATAATGCTTCCTATCTTCACAAAATTGGCTGCACCACGTGAGTATTTCTAAGCTTACTTTTGGATAAAAGAATTCTCACATTTTTAATTACTATTTTATTTTCAGGAAGTGTTTTCTGCTGTCCCAGGCTAGGTGTTTAATCTTTGCATAATCCGGAATAAATTTCTACCTGCCAATTTGTTAAGTTTACTGAAAACCTCACTCCTTCCAATTCATTCTAGGATTTCCAATGCCCCATCAAATGACAAATCTATACTAGTATTTGCTTGATTTTTTGAAGAGTAGAATGATTGATGAGCCAAGGTGGCGCAGTGGTTAAATGCAGCACTGCAGGCTACTGCTAGATCAGCATGTCAGCGGTTCAAATCTCACCGGCTCAGGGTTGACTCAGCCTTCCATCCTTCCGAGGTGGGTAAAATGAGGACCCAGATTGTTGGGGGCAATATGCTGACTCTCTGTAAACCGCTTAGAGAGGCCTGAAAGGCCTATGAAGCGGTATATAAGTCTACTGCTATTGCTATTGCTATTGCTATTACCAACCACAACTGGATCCAGTCACTCTATCACTAATCAAAACATTATGTAACCACGGTGAATTGTTGGACTTGTCTTTCCCACTGTAGTTAAACTGATCATTGTAGGTTGTTAAGGGAGACATAATGTGACCATAACTTATCATTTCACTTTCCATTTGCTTGTTAGAAAGCATCCACATTTCGATCACATGACAACAGAGATGGTACAATGGTCATAGGTGCAAGGAATGGCCATACATTTATTTTGCCTGTGCCAAAGTACTTGAAACAGTTGCTAAAGAGACCTGTTGACAGGTTTTTCTGATCTTTGGTTTTTGCCAAACAGGCCTTCAGAAATTACTGGCAAAGAACTCTAATTTGCTTCATCATTGTTCCAGAAGTCTGGCCTTTGTCTAGATCTACAGCAAACTTTATACTTGCCCTGATATTCTTTCTGGACAGCAAAGATTTCTTCCTGATACACCCCCTATGTTAGATCTAATTTACACCATATCTTCCCAATGGTAGACTCATGCACTTTGACATCAGTAGTAAAGAGAGTTATCTGTAGATCTTGCAATGAAATTCTGGAGTTCTTAGAGACTTCTTTTAGCCTGGGCAAGTTGGCAGTTGTTTGAAATCTTTCACCCTTGAAGTTGATTTTTTGAAGAGTAGAATGATTGATGAACCATTGTTTAGCAATATTTTTAAACCCCTTCCCAGATTCTGAAGGCTTCAGAGAGCTCTTCTCAATTTAGGCATGGTGATACCATACCCTTCAAAAACAAAGAGAAAATCAAACTAAATGTTTGAGGTTTCAATAGCACTAGCACTTAAAGCTTATATACTGCTTCATAGAGCTTTACAGCTCACTCTAAGAGGTTTACAGGATTAGCATATTGCCCACAACAATCGGGATTCTCATTTTACCGACCTTAGAAGATTGCAAAGCTGAGTCAACCTTGAGCTGGTCCGAATCAAACTCCTGGAATGAGCAGTGAGTTAGCCTGCAGTACTACATTTTAACCACTGCGCCACCATGACTCTTCAGAACTCGAAGGTTTGAATATGGACAACTGTATTAAAGAAATTGTATTTCTTAAGGAGAAATTCTAAATCTAAATAGGAGCTATCAAATTGGTTTCTGTGAATCAAAGTATTTCACTTATTCCACACAAAAACTCTTTGATCACCAAATAATTGAAATGTCATGCATTAGATTTCTACTCACATAAAGAATTTTGTACTTTGTAGTAAGGCAAAATAATTTCTGTCCCCCTAGGTTTGTTTCAGAATACCGTATATACTCAAGTATAAGCCGAGTTTTTCAGCCCACTTTTTTGGGCTGAAAAAAGCCGCCTCAGCTTATACTCGAGTCAGTGAAAAATTTGCCCGAAATGGAGGAGAAAAAGGGGCGGGGCCATGCCACTGGGTGACGCTCGTGAATGGCCCAGCGCCCCTGTGAGTTTCCCCTCCTTCTGTGTCAGTTTGCCGCGCAGCGCGCACCGCACCATCCCCCCTCCTCACGTTCTAATGTAATGCAGGGCTGTCTTATGATTCCCCTTCCTCCCCCTCCTGCCGCTCTGCAACGATGTCCCACCTCCTCCTTGTTATGGCAAGCAGCCACATAACGATGTCCCAGAGCTAGTTTACTGTTTTTCTTTGAAATAAATATTCAAAAACATTATTGGTATCTATTTTTATTTTTGAAATTTACCGGTAGCTGCTGCATTTCCCACCCTAGGCTTATACTCGAGTCAATAACTTTTCCAGTTTTTTGTGGTAAAATTAGGTGCCTCGGCTTATATTCGGGCCGGCCTATACTTGAGTATATACGGTAATTACATGGATTTACAAGTAGTTTCCAACTCTACAGTATACATTCCACTATTCTCAAATTCCACAAAATATCAGGATTGTAATAAAGAAATGCCTCCTTCAAATATACATGTGTATATTGCAAAGCTGATTGTGGTAAATATGTGTATTTTCCCTCATGTGCAAGAAGTGTTTTATTTATGTGGAACTCTTAAAATTACAAAATACTATCTCCTCTTCTCAAGTTGATAAAAAAATGTGGCAATGCAACAATCACCCCCACCACAGGCATTGGCCTTAAGTCAATGTGCCACTGCTTGTCACCAAACCTTACCTAGCTTTTATTAATCACAGTACCCTCCAAGCTGACAAGCACAAATCTTCATTACTAATCCTCCTGAAACATTAATCCACTCACTGCCACTCCAGGCTGCTTATCCCAGCCGCATCCACCAAGAGTTCATCAATGCATTATTTTGAGGTGGTCACACAGCTGTACTCTCTTCCAACCCACATTCATTCCATGCGTGCTGGGAGATAGTGGAGATTTCACTTATTTATAGTCAAAGAACGAATACAGTCACAATCACAATCAAAAATAGTAAGATCTGTATAATTAATAAAATGTATCAAGAAATATATTTGATCATTCCCAAAATTAAACTGACATCTTTCTTACAACATCTACAATCCTATAAAATTTGGCAACCCTCCTAGATATTTGTGAATATAAACAGCAAGAATCTCACCAGCATTTTATTACTTTTAATCTGTTGCTGAATAAAAGCATTATTAGTTCAACAAGACACAGGGCACAATAATAGCAATAGCAGTTAGACTTATATACCGCTTCATAGGGCTTTCAGCCCTCTCTAAGCGGTTTACAGAGTCAGCATATTGCCCCCAACAACAATCCGGGTCCTCATTTTACCCACCTTGGAAGGATGGAAGGCTGAGTCAACCCTGAGCCGGTGAGATTTGAACAGCCGAACTGCAGAACTGCAGTCAGTTGAAGTAGCCTGCAGTGCTGCATTTAACCACTGCACCACCTCGGCTCTTTCAATAACAATAGTACAATGCTGTCTCAATCATCCCAACTCAACAGAAACACGGGCAATTTTGGGATGGAGTATGATTCAACCATCTAATGGCAGAACATTAAATCTAGCAAGTGATAATGGGTTTTCTATATGAGATGGAGTGGATGTTATTAAAATAGAGAGGTTATTTATTTGTATCCCACCTTTATTATTTTTAAATAATTCAAGGTAGCAAACATATCCTACACAGCTTCCTGCTCCTCCTGTCCCCTCAACTATGAGGTGAATTGGGCTGAAAGAGTGATTGGCCCAAAGTCACCCAGCTGGCTTTCACAGCTAAGAGTCTACTTAATCTGAAGGGTCTACTACAAAGGTTCCATTATCATGTGGAGAACTTTATTGTTGTATCTCTATAAATCAAAAATGACTATTTAATTCAAAGGTAATGCTGTCAAATCTCATTAACACCAAGAACACCAAGAACAAGAGGGCCCACAGTGATTTAAATCTAAAACTGATGCAGGAGGGGGTGCACAGGTAAACCCACCAGTGGCTGGCCAGGTTAGGTGGTCTTAATAGAATGGACCTTATAAATTCATATTAGCTTGGCTTTTCATTCTAGTGCCTTGGAGTTCCAAAGTTGACTTTTAGCTGGAGTGAACTTTCTCTCCAACTTCCTCATAAGTATTAAAAATAGGGCTGAACAGTGTGGCCAGACCCTGTAAAGGAGAGGCACAGGAAGCCAGGCGTGGGTGAGATAGAACAGAGGTAAAAACTGCTGACAGCTTAAGACATTATAGGAACTTCCCCTTTTTTGAAATGTCATGCTTTTCTCGTGTATGGAAACGCCTTGAGAATGCACCGTGTGGAACACGGCATAAAAGTAGCATCCTGGGCAGAGCCCAGGCAGTTCAGATTTTGGTGTGTGAACACGCTGCACTCGATGCATCAAATAAACCTGTTTCTCTCACCTTCGTGGTCTCAAGTCCTGGTAAGTAGATTACAAACCTCAATCTGCTGCAACAAAACTATGCTTTTCTACATCACCAGGGCCCAAATGAACTAAACATTTTTCCATAAAAATTAAAATAAGCAAATCATTAGCCCAGAGATAGAATATTCCATGCTTCTACTAGATGTGAAGGGCAAAACCTGTTTTTAGAAAGAACTTGAATGATGTCCTGCATAAATTCCATTGTGTTGGACGTATTTAAGAATTGCAATAACAACAGTAACACATTAATATGTTAACTTGATTTATTTTCTGAACCAGCTAAATAAAAGATGTCATCTTTGTTAAATCTATTCCATACCTCTGCTTTAATCATTCACAATATTAACGTACGTTTTTCTGAATTAGGCTCTTAATACAGTGGATTAAAATGGAAGTCCCAAATACAAGTACTAGTTTATTCAATTTATTTTGTAAACTGAATCCAAGAACCTTCATTTCTGATAATCTTGGAAACATAATGCAAGATGTGAAACGTTTTACACATGACAGAAATTGATTCCCATTAATTAAAAAATATTAATCCGCTGATCATGAATCATATTTTATGTGGCTGGAGAATAGAAAATACATTAAAGAAAAATCTGTACTGTTTTAAAAGTGGTAAATTCAATTCCAAGAAGAAGGTGAGGAAAACTGATTTCATTTGAACAAAACAAGCCTAAACTGATTAGCTGAAGCTGTAAACCACACCAGTCACTGGTTTAAAAGAAATTAGTAGATACATTGCTTCCATTTTGCCACAGCCTCTTAAAGTATATTTCCACACATTTAAAGCAACCAGTTCTGCAAAATCCCAGTGATAGCATTCTGTTCACATGATTTCTCTTCACAATTACTATGGAGTGGTATAACGAAGATAATTCTTGCCCGATGGAAGTTGCTTAGTGCAAATCTCTCCTGGAAACAGCTTTTTGGCTTCTTCATCTGATAAGCTTGGAACAACCATGACCTTGTCTCCAGGCTCACAAGGAAAAGAAAAGAAAAGTAAATTAGTAATAATTTTACTAATCATTCTTATCTGGGTAGCCTTGACCCTTCAGTCAATGAATCAGACTGCATACATGAAACACATACTATCATCTTCCTAGACATATGTTATTGAAGCTGGATTGCATATATTACTGCATATATTCTACATTTCAAATTATGATTTGACGTTTCTACAGCTGAAATATCTAATATGTTTCATGTAGTTGACAGAATAGTTATAATGCATAAGTCTAAGACCAGGATTTAGTTTTGTACCTCTTTATATCACTCAATCCAAAACAAGAGAAACACTTCAAGCATTTTGTTAAAACTATCTGTCCTGGAAATGCAAAGATAAAAAGAGCTCTTGTCACAAACTCCTACAAAAGGAATCTATAGCTAAATAAAGGCTGCTGATTTTGTCTCATAATACCTTGATATTTAAAATAATTTACAAAACTAGATGCTGTGTGTACACAGAAACAGACAAAATACAAAACATTCCTCCCCACCTCATCCTGCAATAAAACATATTGCCAAATTGGAATATTCTTCCACAGATATTCAAAACGCTTCTCACAGAATTTTTCAAACATAAATAAAATTTATCAAGATTTCACAAGGTTCCTTGATCATTTTTTCCTCCCCCTGCTTTTAAAAAAAAAGGCATTTTCAGCTGATGAACTTAGGGGCATTATAGAACCTGCATTAGGAAATCCATATTTCATCTTTTAAATAGGTTTTGGGAAAAATAAATTGTATCAATGTGGCAAATTCAGGTTACTCTGATAAAACTACCCCAAATGTTTTAATGCACACAAAAATATTAATGGAAATGCTGACAAAAATCCATATTTCATCTTTTAAATAGGTTTGGGGAAAATAAATTGTATCAATGTGGCAAATTCAGGTTACTCTGATAAAACTACCCCAAATGTTTTAATGCACACAAAAATATTAATGGAAATGCTGACAAAAATAAAAAGGCTTACAAGCCTAAACTGGAGTACACTTGTAAGAAATTGAAGATAGCTTATAAGAGATTATGGGTGGAGAGTCCAATTTATTAGAGGGCTGTCATAAATATATCTAGGATTTTTAAAAATATCATCAGGACCAGGAACCCTTCCATTTAGGACAATGATAACTGTAATCTTCTAATACTAAATTGTACTCTCAGGAGATCTTTCTCTGATAACTTCATGAAGGTCATTATCCAATCTATTTGAATCTTGTATTTAGCAATTATAGAAATATCTGTTTCTTCAAAAACCTTCACCGAATCAGAATAAAACTTTAGATTAAATGGATTTATATAAGTAAACATCTACCTTCCAGTCAACAGGTGTAGCAACTTTCTTAACAGCTGTTAATTGCAAGGAGTCAACAACTCTTAGAATCTCATCAAAGTTTCTTCCAGTGGTTGCTGGGTAGAGGATAGAGAGTTTCAGTTTCTTATCTGGGCCAAAAATAAATACCTGTAGGACAAAGTTACAGAATTGTAAATAACACAAATGATCTTCTGTGGAATTATATAATTCCCCAACTATTTAGTGTTACATTTTTTTCTATGATAAATAGCAGATGTTTTGAGAGACAATGTATTTAATAAAATGTAATTCTTGGATAGGAATTTCCCACATAGCCTTTGAGGCTAAGTTCTTATCCAAAATCATTTATCCAGTATCTGTAATCCTAAACCGGTCATGATTGTGATAGGTTTTATCATTAAAATGAGAAATATTTATATGATTACAACTGTTATGTAAAAAAGAAATTTGAGACATAGATGGGAACTTTCCTGAGCAACTATTCTTTTGAAAGGTCTCACTCGCCATCTTCAGGCTGGGTTTTGGGCTTAAAGTGTGGTTGGAGCTGCTGTCTTTCTATAAATCTTGGTGTGTGTGTGTGTGTGTGTGTGTGTGTGTGTGTGTGTGTGTGTAGTGCTGGCTTTGTTTCAGTAAGTGGAATGATTGGTTGTGTGGTTGTATGATGATTGGTAGATTGGTGCTGACTGTGTGCCCGTTGTTGTTTCGTGTTGTAACGGTGTGGGTGGTGGGTGGGGCTCGTTTGTTGACTAGGGTTGGTTTCCAGATGTCTCGTAGGCGGGAGGTATCGTTGTGTTTATTCATGTTGTGGGGGTGTTTCTCTATTTCGATAGCTTCCATAATTATTCTCTTGTTGAAGTGTTCAGTTTTGGAGATTTACCTGGCTCCTTCAAAATTAATTTCATGTCCTGTAGCTTTAAGGTGCTGGACAAGGGAGGACGTTTTTTCTTTTTTTCTTACTGTGTTCTTGTGTTCTGCAATGCGTGCATTTATTTGTCCTATGTATATTTCAGGGCAGATATATATCTTCTCCACAATATCAAGACAGCCTTCTATATATATATATGGTATGCCCAAATATGGGAGGGAGCATACTGCTTCCCTTTTCTATCTTTCGGCTCACCCTAGGAGCCATCCAGGCAGAAAGCCATTTTTTTATGTTGCCTTTGTTACATTTGTGATTGCATTTGTGCTGATAAATAAATAAAGGGATTTATTTATTTATCAGCACAAATGCAACACAAATGTAACAAAGGAAACATAAAAAATGGCTTTCTGTCTGGATGGCTCCTAGGGTGAGTCAAAAGACAGAAAAGGGAAAAAATGGTGTGGAAGGGGAAAGTGTGATTTTTTTGGCTGGAAACCGATTTTGTCATGGTCACAAGCATTTGTGTTCTACTTTACATTCAAGCACGCGTGCACACACACACACTAAAAACATAGCACAAAGGGAAGATTAGTAAATATCATAACAATTGAAAGATTAGAGGAGAATCTACCTGTCAACATATTTCATTTTGAGTTAATCACAAATGGAAGTCGGCAAATATGACTTATTACTCTTCTCAGTTCCTGAAATCTATGGTATAGAATTGAATTTCTAAATAATATTACATGTTAGTCTAATTTTATTATTTCACAACCCATTTCATTCTGATTAGATATGTAAGCAATTTTATTTCTTGCAGACCCGCTCTTTGGCCACGTGGGGAGACCTGATGGACCACAGGTTTCTCATCTGGTTAAATAATAACAGAATAAATAGAAATAAGGCAATAAACAGTACATAAGCAACTGAGAAAGCAATGTTAAAGGGGCAATGCATAGATATTTACCACACGAGCGGTCAAAGGCATTCCATCTTTGTCTAGCTCATCTGGATCCAGCATGCCAAGTTCAACTGAAAGTTTCCGTTTTAAATCAGCAATTATTGGGAAAGGGAGTTTGTCAACAGGCTTTTCACCGTTGTAGGCATTGATGTCCTGCAAAAGGGGAAAGTTTAATGTTGTATTTTAAGAGCCGAGGTGGCGCAGTGGGTAGAGTGCAGTACTGTAGGCCACTTCAGCTGACTGCTATCTGCAGTTCAGCGGTTCAAATCTCACCGGCTCAGGGTTGACTCAGCCTTCCATCCTTCCGAGGTGGGTGAAATGAGGACCCGGATTGTGGGGGCGATATGCTGACTCTGTAAACCGCTTAGAGAGGGCTGAAAGCCCTATGAAGCGGTATATAAGTCTAACTGCTATTGCTATTGCTATTACAAATTTGTTCAATTATAATTAGTACAAAGCCAACTCTGAACAAAAACATAGTGCTATTTCATTTAGTTATAAAAACTTTGTTCTTAGAAGCCTTCCATTATTATTTATAAATAACACTCAAAACTATTTAAGCCAGAGTAACACAAATAAACAGAAACGGCTTAATTTTTTAAAAAGCAAAATCCTGCAAAGAGGCAGCCTAGGTGGCGCAGTGGTTAGAGTGCAGTACCGCAGCCACTTCAGCTATTGCTAGCTGCAGTTCGGTGGTTCAAATCTCACCGGCTCAAGGTTGACTCAGCCTTCCATCCTTCCGAGGTGGGTAAAATGAGGACCCGGATTGTTGTTGGGGGCGATATGCTGACTCTGTAAACCCCTTAGAGAGGGCTGAAAGCCCTACGAAGCGGTATATAAGTCTAACTATTGCTATTGCTACCTTTTGAGATATTATATTGGTGCTAATGGAAAAAATGTAAAGTCACATTCAAAACAGGGGAATTACAGATATACTGTACATCCATTCGAGACTACCAATTTCTTCTGTGAAGTACTGACTCGCTACAGTAGTGACTTGCTCATACAAGAAGCCAATCATTAGGTTCCTGACTGAAATGGCATCTCTAGGTTCTTCCACAGGATATAAAGCAGAGAAGTGGAAAATTTAGGGCCTTAGGGCCACACTTCTAGTTAGGCAACTAGGTAGTGGTGACATACTGTCAGCAGAAGGAAAATTAAGAGCCAGAGACAAAAATAAGTTAGAAATATTTTCCATCAGTCTGGAGACAAGGCTGGCATATTTTATAATTAATCTAGATATATTTTATTGTTAACACAGGTGGACAAGACCCTGTTGTCAGCAAAAAAACCTGAATGATTTTTGGTAAGTGAAATTTTGATCTAAATGTAGGTTATAGAGCACAGCCGGCCAAATTTTAAAAAATGGATTAGACAATCAGGAAATCTCTGGATAGACTAGACTAGAAAATTAAAAAAAATACTTCCTGGAAGAAGATAATGTCAAACGATTTCTGTACTATTATAGGTAGTCCTCAACTTTCAAATTTAACAGAGACTGTTCATTATAATCAGAAGTTGTAATGACCATAAAGTGGGTCATTACCTAGTCCAGTGTTTCTCAACCTTGGCGACTTTAAGTCCTGTGGACTTCAACTCCCAGAATCCCCCAGCCAGCTGTGCTGGCTGGGGGATTCTGGGAGTTGAAGTCCACAGGACTTAACGTCGCCAAGGTTGAGAAACACTGACCTAGTCCAATTTTATGATCATTTTTTTCCAATGGTCATTAAACAAATCACAATGGTTAAGTGAATCACTAGTTGTTAAGCATATGTCTTGGTCGTTAAGTAAAACACTTGTTCTCTATGGAGCATTTTGCTGAAAACTGGAAGCAAACACGCGTTTTCAGCAAAGTTGTAAATTATGGTTAAATGACCATGGGGTGCTGGAAATGGCCATGAATGTGGGGTGACTGCCAAGTGTCCAAAATATGGTCATGTGATCATATGGGGAGGGGCTGGCCATTAAAACTGGGTCATAGATGTCTTAGGAGGTCAATTGTAACTTTGAAAAATGGCTGGTTTCAAGTCAAGGACTACATAGGCTCCCTATAATCAGCAGGAACCAAACTTGATCCAAGAAGTTACTTTACATGTTTCCAGGACTTCTTCTCAAATGTCCCATTATCCACAGGGCAAGGTTGAATCCAATGGCTGGAGCACAATATGAAAAATCATATATTATTTTAATTACCTTCTAAATGTACTAAGATGTAGACCGATCAGATCCCACAGATTAGGCCTCCTCCGAATTCCATCCGCCGGCCAATGCCGACTGGCGACTACCCGGAGGAGAGCCTTCTCTGTGGCTGCTCCGACCCTCTGGAACGAACTCCCCATAGGGATTCGAACCCTCACCACCCTCCAGGCCTTCCGCAAAGCCCTTAAAACCTGGCTATTCCGACAGGCCTGGGGCTAAAGAGCTTCTGCCCCCCTCCTCGAATGGTATGGTTGTTGTGTGTTTTTAAATTGTGTATTCTTTGTTTGTCTTTTTATCCCCTGTCTGTACCCCTCTCCCTGACTAAATTGTGAGCCGCCCCGAGTCCCCTTCGGGGAAAGGGCCGGCATATAAATGAAATAAATCCTAATCCTGATGTGCCCCAAATAATTCATATAAAAGGTAGAGTAGGCAGAGTATCTACAAAAGATTGAGTAGGCAGTAGCAGATGTGACAAAATAAGTATATTTTTATGTGTTTTGGGGAAGGGAAAAAGCAAAACCAGTTATCATGGATGATGCTACTGAACATTTTCGCTTTTTCTCATTTAATAATTTGTCTAAACTTTATAAACTTTTAAAATGTCATTTTAATTAAATAACGCCAGCTTTTTGAATGCTGCTTTTTATGCATAAGATTTTAATTGAAAGTCCGTATAATTTATTGATCTGCAGCTACAGCTGTATAAAGTCAAATTTGCATGCTATCTCTTAAAAAAATCCCACATACAAATAATTTAGTGACTTCATCCAATGTAGGGAACATCTTGAGATTCCTTTGAAGAGTCAACCTACTCATTTACCCACTATGTATTAAAAAAGAGACAAGCAATTTTTATTTTCCTTTTTTAGAAATCAGAGATGACTTTTTATTTTAGGTTTCATACACTGTTTTCAAGCAGTGCATAGGCAGTGTTTCTTTGTGCTCTCTAGAAAAGGAATTGTCTTTCAACTATCTGGAAAAACAGCTGAACAATGTTTTTAAAAAAAATGTGTAAACAGCAGCAGCATAACAGTAATGTTATGTCATCTAATGTTACTAAATACTTTCAATAGATCGAATAAAAGTTTTACACTGCTGCTCTTCAGTTATTTATTATTTTGTATATACGAAATTAGTTATTGTTTCTGTAGAAGCATTTATTTCCATTTTTAAAGATTTTTAAAGAAAGATAACAGTACCTCTGTAACCTCTGGTCACCACCATAATTCATTCCATAACTTTGGTCGCAAGCCAATTTGGTCGTGACCTGAACCTAACCAAAATTAGCAGTTAGACTTATATACCGCTTCATAGGGCTTTCAGCCCTCTCTAAGCGGTTTACAGAGTCAGCATATCGCCCCCACAGTCTGGGTCCTCATTTCACCCACCTCGGAAGGATGGAAGGCTGAGTCAACCTTGAGCCGGTGAGATTAGAACCGCTGAACTGTAGATAACAGTCAGCTAAAGTGGCCTGCAGTACTGCACCCTAACCACTGCGCCACCTCGGCTCTTAATTAAAATTAATGCAGCAGCCACTTATGGGTCACTGTTGTTTGTAAACAAACAGGAAATTTGGCGCTTACAATTTGGTTGTGGTCAGAAGCATTCATTCTACTATGTGTATAAGAATATATAACTTGTCATAAATAACTAAAGAATAATGAAGTAGTTAAATATGCATAACAAAATGCATTCTTGGGTTGAATTTGGTCTGCACTTCAAGCTTAAAGAGCTTTGAAAGTATTAAGAAGTGTAGAAATGTTTAGCAGATACTAACACTGACAAAAATGCAACTTCATGACAAGTGAGCTATGTGTTTATATTCTAAAGAGGCTGTCCTTTCTATGTGTTTTCAATGCAACAAACTGTCCTATCATGCTGGTACAACAAATGACTTAGCACATGTGGCAGTTTTGATACAGGCATATCCAAGCTATTTTTAAAAAAAATCTAGAATGTATTAGAACACTGGAAAGGGTAATTATAAATTTCTCATGAAGTTCATTTATTTTGACACATAAGAGCCGAGGTGGCGCAGTGGTTAAATGCAGCACTGCAGGCTACTTCAGCTGACCGCAGTTCTGCAGTTCGGCTGTTCAAATCTCACCGGCTCAGGGTTGACTCAGCCTTCCATCCTTCCGAGGTGGGTAAAATGAGGACCTCGATTGTTGTTGGGGGCAA
The DNA here is from genome assembly GCF_051295495.1 of Thamnophis sirtalis. Lineage (NCBI taxonomy): Eukaryota > Metazoa > Chordata > Lepidosauria > Squamata > Natricidae > Thamnophis > Thamnophis sirtalis. The sequence continues at coordinate 56,680,490 of NW_028261392.1, read as the reverse complement.
TATGCTGATTCTGTAAACCGCTTAGAGAGGGCTGAAAGCCCTATGAAGCGGTATATAAGTCTAACTGCTATTGCTATTCTTATAAGGCTGCATTACTGCCTGCAAAATAGAAGTCAGTATGATTGAATGCTGCAAATGGTGAGGCAGGAAGCCACATTTTCAGGTTGGACACAACCCTGTTATATAAATACTAACTAGGTGTCTCCCAATCTTTGAGGTGAGAAGAGAATGATCAAATTTTTGTACACTCAAAAACCTTGGAATTTTAAAACCCTAATACCAACTTTTCTGTCGTGTTCAATCTCTATTTTTAATGGCTTTTATCTTGTCTGCAGGAAATCAACTCATCAAGCATGCAAACACGTCCTGTAATCTAGTTCCTGAACAATGGCTTCAAAGTTAGGATAACCAAGATTTATTGTTGTTCCCATTGTGAAAACTGACGTCAAATGTTAATGTATCAGCATGAAATCAAATCTACTATTCTGTAAAGAGAGTAACTATCAAAACAGACTTAATGCTTTTTATTTTTAAAAAACCAAAATATATTTGATTCATACAACTTACTGTCTTTACTATTTTTTTATTTTCTCTTCTTACACTTTTTCTTAAAAAATTGCTTTAGAGAGCCGAGGTGGCGCAGTGGTTAAATGCAGCACTGCAGGCTACTTCAGCTGACTGCAGTTCTGCAGTTCGGCTGTTCAAATCTCACCGGCTCAGGGTTGACTCAGCCTTCATTCGTTCCGAGGTGGGTAAAATGAGGACCCGGATTGTTGGGGGCAATATGCTGACTCTGTAAACCACTTAGAGAGGGCTGAAAGCCCTATGAAGCGGTATATAAGTCTAACTGCTATTGCTATTGCTATTGATAGGTATGCTTAAACCTGTTAAGCCAGCCCACATTTTAGTGTTCACACCTGAACTATGATACAATTACAATGTTGATAGGAATTATGGTCCATTATATTTAAAGGAAATATAATCCTGAAGTTTGGGGCCTGAAACCTCAGCAACAGTTTTGTTCTTTTATTTTTTTCACATTTCTATACAGACAGAACAGTGAAATAATTCTTTAGGGATACAGTACCTATGAATATTGGTCTGTTTACAGATAATTCTCTGACGTTCATTAGGCTTCCTATTGCAGGATATATATTAAATAATAATCTTGAAACAATGGTTTCTGAAATTAACTTACTTAAATTACACACAATTTACTCACAGTTAATTTTTTATTTGTAAAGATTATAATGAATGTAAAACTAATGTTGAAGAGAGCCAAGGTGGCGCAGTGGTTAAATGCAGCACTGCAGGCTACTTCAGCTGACTGCAGTACTGCAGTTCGGCTGTTCAAATCTCACCGCTCAAGGTTGACTCAGCCTTCCATCCTTCCGAGGTGGGTAAAATGAGGACCCGGATTGTTGGGGGCAATATGCTGACTCTGTAAACCGCTTATATATAAGCGGTATATAAGTCTAACTGCTATTGCTAAGTTTTCAGTGTCTTCATAATAGAACTACAGAAGAGCATCAAGAGGCTCAAGGCCAAAGGATTATCAATCTGTGGTCTTCAACCTCTTTTTCTGTGCCCTTAAAAGCCTTCTCTAAATACACTGTCACAACTTGGCACGAGGTTGTCAAATTTACTATTGTATATTCTTTCCACATTCAGATAGCAAACAGTACTCTAAAATGGCCTTATTTTTCTTTTTAAAAAAGAAAATCTGAAAATCACTGCCCAGCCTACATACACGATTAATCCTGCCCATTTCAGCAATCCCTCAAATCATTAAATGCAGACTATCAAAATGTTTTCCATGTCTCGTTGAAAGTAACATTCCAATTCTTATTCTGCCTCTTTCTTTTTGTCATTGTTTTTTCCCCACAATACCTTGCACCAAGCGCGATGGTCATTGACGTCATCAATAGAGAGGGCTATTAATTTAACATTTCGCTTGGCAAATTCTGGTGCTAATTTTGCTGCTCGACCAAGTTCTGTGGTACACACTGGAGTGAAATCCCTTGGATGAGAGAAGAGGATGCCCCATCTGAAAGAAAAAAGAATCACATGGCAGATAGCATCGAAGCCTAATAAGTCAGACCAGACTTAAAACGTTATTTCAAAGTTTGCTTTCAACTGTGAACTGGCTGGCTGAGAGGACTCGACACCAAATAGCATATAGAAAGTTTATAGCTTGGAATATTACAATTCTTCTCCTTAATTTTTACTCCCTTTTCCCCTTTTCTGATTTTTGAGCTCTACAGCTTAGCCATTTCCAACACCAGAAGTGCTAGATAAAAAGGGGTTTAAATCAGTGATGGGATTCAAATTTTTTTATTATGGGTTCTGTGGGCGTGGCTTGGTGGGCGTGGCAAGGAATGACTTGGTGGGCATGGTAGGGGAAGAATACTGTAAAATCTCCATTCCCACTCCACTCCAAGGGGAAGGTTACTGTAAAATCTCCATTCCCACCCCACTCAAGGGGAAGGTTACTGCAAAATCCTCATTCCCTCCCAATCATCTGGAACTTGGGAGGCAGAGAATAGATGGAGGCGGGGCCAGTCAGAGGTGGTATTTACTGGTTCTCCGAACTACTCAAAACTTCCGCTACCGGTTCTTCAGAATTGGTCAGAACCTGCTGAATACCACCTCTGATTTAAATCCCATATCCTGAACAAAGCCCAATGCTTTGGTTGCTAGTGATTATTGGATCTAAAAACAAAGTTATCTAGATCAGTGGTCTCCAACCTTAGCAACTTTAAGACTTGTGGACTTCAACTCCCAGAGTTCCTCAGCCAGCAAAGCTGGCTGAGGAACTCTGGGAGTTGAAGTCCACAGGTCTTAAAGTTGCCAAGGTTGAAGACCACTGATCTAGATGACACCTGGTGGGAGAAGGCATCCCACGGCAGAATTTTGGAGTCCTAGAAAGCTTGTTATGTTACTTTAGTAATTTTAGCATATTTTCCCCCCTCGTGTTATCTTTGTTCTTTCCACTTATGTTGCACTGGCCCCATTATGCAACATTTCATTTAGATCTCAGTCATGAATACCTTCTCAGTTGAAGCATTGACCAGTGCCAAAGAAATTGAAACCTTGGCAAGCCTTCATACTGTTTGCTCCTTTAATAGCTAATGCTACTTCCCACCTCTCCAAACTGGTCTGCCTGCATTTCATGGTCTCTTGCTGAAAATACACATGTACAACATAACTCAAGACATTTCCCACAATGGAACAATCCTTTGTGCAAGATCCAGCTTTTGTTTGGCAATGTGTGAGCAATCATTAAGTCAAATTTGAATAGAGCAGCGAGTTTCAATAAAAAGATTCAATAAAAGAGATTGCAGTTACATATGTGCTGCAGTTGCAAACTAACTGTTCCCCTTTTGTTACTTTTTAGAAATTAAGCATAAAAATGTTCATGAAATGATCTTTTCTTCTAGGAGCTGTGAGGTCATCTGAAACAAAATGTTGACAATTCTACACATTGTTATAGTTGTAACGCTTAGTTTAATGCCTACAATTTATGTCTTGGTCATTTTTGGCTTCTTCTGATGTGTGAACCAACCTCAAGCGAAAAATATGATTTATAAAATAATACGAGTTAGCAAATGGTTTAGCAAATAGTAATTAAAATGAAGAAGACCCGATTATGGTTTATTCAGATGCATGAATGAACTCAATTTAAAGTCACACAGAGGTCACTCATATTATCAAGCATTTGTTAAACTAAAGAGTAACTCTTAAAAAGGCAATGGTAATATAATTTCCATTCTGTACATTTGTCATCATTTCGAGATGACTTTGGATTGTTACAAATATCTAGCCGCCTGGGAAATCATCAAAACTATAAAAAAGTGACAGTTACAATATTTTGGACATGTGATGTGACACCCGGAAAAATACGACATATGTCATTTAATCTTCCAAGGAACAATTGAAGGCAAACGAGGTCTATGCAGAAGAAGAACATCATGGCCTCAATATCTAAGGGAACTGGTTTGGAAAAAAGTCAACAGCATTTTTTTTGTGCAGCTGTTGATTAAAAATAGGATCACCAACATCCGATGACGGATACAGTTGTTTTAATACTATCATCAAACATACAAAAGTCAGATGAAAATGTAAACTACATTCACATACAGAATTTATGTCAGCCAATATAGGAAGCCTTTTTTATACTCTTGCAATCGTAACAGTTTGAAGTGACCTTGGAATTCTTCTAGTCCAATCTTGTGCTCAAGCAGGAAACCTTATACCATTTCAGACAAATGGTTGTCCAATTTTTTTCTTTAAAACCTGGAGTGCCGGAGCACCCACAATTTCTGGAGGCAAGTTGCTCTACTGATTAATTGTTCTCACTGTCAGGAAATTTATGCTTAGCTCTAAATTGCTTCTCTCCTTGATAAGTTTCCATCCATTGTTTCTTGTTCTGCCTTCAGGTGCTTTGGAGAATAGGTTGACCCTGTTTTCTTTGTGGCAGCCTCTTAGATATTGGAATACTGCTCTCAGGGGTGGGTTCCTGCCAGTTCTAACCTCTTCTATAGAAGAGGTTCCACAAATCTACAGTGCTGTTTAGAACCGGTTCCAGCTCCCTCCCACCGCCCGTCCGCACATCATCAAGATGAAGAGCGAGAGGATGAATTCTGGGAGTTGAAGTCCACAAGTCTTAAAGCTGTCAAGTTTGAACATCCCTGGGGTTTTTTTCCATAAAGGGTTAGGGGTGCAAGGGTCTTGTAACTTGACAGCTTTAAGACTTGCGTGCTTCAAATGCCAGAGTTTCTGAGCCAACATTTTGGTTGCTAAGCAAGAGCATTGTTAAGTGGGTTTCACCACATTTTACAAGTTGGCCACACCCACCCAGTCACATGGCTGGCAAGCCACTTCCACAAAGCAGGCCACACCTACAGAAGAGGTTCTAAAAATTTATGAAACCCACCACTGACTGCTATGTCACCACTAGTCTTTCTTTTCATTAAACTAGACATATCCAATTCCTGCAATCATTCATATGTTTTAGCCTCTAGATTTAGTCCCTTAATCATCTTTGTTGCTCTATTCTGCACAACATGGATGGATTTCTGTTGTGGCCCGGCAGGAGCCGTTGGAGCTGCCACCAGACTTCGACAGTGAGGGGCCCTATGAGTCGGCCCTGGAGGATGTGGAGGACCCTGGACAAGGTTCCGACTCCGAGCAGGGCGCAGAGAGACTGGTTGGCCATCAGGTGGTGCCTGAGCCTTGGATCAGTGGGGAGGAGACAAGAGAGAGTGATCCAGAAATCAACAGTGAGTTGTTCCGGGATGCACGCCGTCAAGAACAACTACGTAATTACAGGAGGTAATTACACTCAGCTGGTGGTCATTAGGCTCCTCTCCAGACTATAAAAAAGACTGCTTGTGCCACACCCTTCTTGCAGAAGTCAACGCTTGGACTAAAGAGAAACGAACTTGGCAGGCTGGATTGCTGCCAGAGTTTGTTTGCATTGCTGCCAAGGTTTGTCGGACTTGCTGCCAAGGTCCTTATCTGTTTGTTTATTTGGCTTTCAGCCACCGAGGATCTGGCCTTGTTATTAAAGGACATTCCATTTTACGCTTGTCTCGGCTTTCGTTACTGAACGGAGGAGGGGGTCAGAACAGATTTCCATGTGAACTTGCTTAGCAGGTGAATATCCATATTCATCCTTCAGTATTCCTGAATTTAATATTTAATATTCCATCCTATAGCCTTGGCCTATTGGAAAGATTCATTTTGTATTCTAGTTTTTTCCAATTTGGCATCTTCCATATCGAACTTCAACTTCTGAAACTCTCATCCATCATATCCTTCTCACATTGGCTAAGAACTCTGGGTGCTAAATGCCTAATACTCTGAAAATTGCCAAACTGGACTCCAGTCAAGCAGCTGCTACAGAGAAAACAAAACTTATTGAGCAACTGGATTCTACCCTTAAAAGAGCAACCTCTGTACCTCTGAGAAAGAAATGATTTGTCTTAAAGTTGCAATTTAATAATTAACCTAAGTGATTATATCACTGATTTAAAGAAAGCAGAGTTTTGCATTCCCAGTATGATGAACAAATGTTTATTATATTCAAGCATAAATATATTGTTTTTTTATAAATCTAGTTATAAAACTATCTATTCCAAAATCTATCATTATATATTTCTTAGCCTAATAATTGATACAACCTTGAAAATGACTTCAGTTTTCAATAATCAAAAGAATATACCCATACAAATGCATGGGTTTAAGTTAGAATGTTCTTACACTAATGTAACACTGATTTAATGTCTACTTTTAAAAAGTTATAATAATTGTTATTTTTCTTCCTTCCCTCTTTTGAAATTGGATCTGAAGCACAAAAAAATTAAGGCAGGGCAATAGAGAACATTTTGTCACAGGGAAGTGGCTGGAAATAATCTTATTAGTTTGCCTTCTAATAAAATAGCTGTTCTGCAACTGATAACATTTACCATGGTAACTACTTAATAAAGAGGCATTTCCCTCCCTACAGCAACCATTATGTAAGAAGTTCTCCAACGTTCTCAGAATTCCAAATGTGCCTCCAATAATTCAAAGAGATTGCCTACTTTGGGCCAACTGTTATTGTGATATACAGTACATCCTAAACGTGACTAAGGACACAGAACGTACAGTAGCTGCACCATGCTACAGAATATATTTAATTAGGATAGAAGAATAAAGATTAAATTGAGAAACTCTGAAGCTCCCAAGCTAAGAACACTGTACCCCCTTACCAAAAGTGCAGCGCAGGAAAAATTTGCCAAGGAATATCTGATCCACCATTCAGTTCATTTTTGTGGGCAGGTTTTAGAAAATTCAAAACAACGTGAACAATTTCGCAGCATATATTCTCAGTAGCTTACTCGAAAGGTTTCTGAGAATACAGAGCTAGTTGATATATTAACTCTTTTGAAAGCCACAGTTTGTGACAATAAATACTGTACAAATAATAACCTAGGCAATGCATGCATGATTTTCTCTTTGAACCTTCTGCCCGCCAATTTCAATGGGACTTTGTATTCCAGCCTTAGGAAGTAAGAATTAAAGTCCACTTCTTTCACGATGTACATATTTCAATAAACAATTTATTCTTTTATTGTTAGACCTATTTATATTCTACCTTTCATGGTAGGTTATAAAGCCATAAGAAGATAATTATTAAAGGCACAACGATTCTGCTTGGCAGAAGAAGAGGAAGCAGAGTCAAAGTTTTCCTTGGCCTTTTCCCCTCGTTGGAATTAATTAGCCAAGGAGAAATATCCACGATTTCCATGAAAATGTTGCAGCCCCCCAGCCGCCTTCCTTAGGGCTAATTCCAACGAGGGGAAAACTTTTGACTCTGCTCCCTCTTCTTCTGCCAAGCAGAATCGTTGTGCCTTTAATAATTATCTTCTGTATGGCTTTATAAACTACCATGAAAGGTAGAATATAAATAGTTCTAACAATAAAAGAATTAATTGTTTATTGAAATATGTGCAATGTGAAAGAAGTGGACTTTAATTCTTTTTTTTTTCTGATTGAAGTGTTTTATTTTTCCAGTTTCATAACATATAAATCACATGTATACTATTACACAACCAACATCATATTGTATTATTAAATGTTTACATCAATTCATCTTACCATCAACTCCCCAAAACCAATTATTGGTTCTTCTGCTCTCCATACACCATATTTGTACCTTATCCATTGCTTTCTTCTCACTCTCTCCTCCTTCTCCCTATCTCCCCTTTCTTCCCTCTGTCATCCTTCCCTTCTCTACTTCCCCTTCCTCTCTCCTTCTCCTCTCTCCCCTTTCCACTCCTCGTTTCTTTCTTTTTTTAAAAATATACTTTGTATTTATTTATATAATATACAATCACATGTATACTATTACATAGCCAATATCCTATTGTATTAAGTAGTAATTACATCAGTTCCTCTTGTCATCAACGCCCAGAAAATAAAAACCTATTATTGGCTCTTCTGCTCTCCATACACCTCTTTCTTCTATCTCTCTCCTACCTCCTTTCTTCCCTCCAACATCCTTTCCTACTCTACTTCCCCTTTCTTTCTCCTTCTCCTCTCTCTTCATTCTACTCCTCCTTATCCTCATCTTCCCCCCTTACCCTCTCTCCTATCCCTCTCTTCCCATCTTTCTTCTCTCCTCTGTTTCCCACTCTTCCTCTCATTGGTGTATTTCTGCTTCTGAGCAAACTCCATTCTAAGTTGATGGTATGCTTCCATATCAATATACTTAACATATCTTCGTTTTTTAAAAAAAAAACTAAGATATTTTTTAAAAGTGGACTTTAATTCTTACTTCCTAAGGCTGGTATGAAAAAGGGCCTGCAGATAAATATTTCAGTAGACATTATATCAGACAGTCCCTGTCATTAATATGGAACAAAATTAAACACAACCACTACACCAAAACGCCCATTTGGCTATCTACGATGGAAGCATACATACACCCACATTTAATTAATATGGAAAACATAAGTACATATAAAGAGTTATTGAACAGACAGGGGGAGATTAAAACTAGACTAGAATTGACATCACAAGGGGCACAAGTAGAATGGTGGTCTGATTTACAGATACAGTCAAGGTTTGCACAGGATAGGAAGAAGGAAGGCATTGCCAAAGATTACACAACATTAGATAAACTTTTGATACAGACAGATAGCAGGCTGATCAAAGGGTTGGATAGATTTTTGTTGGAATACAAGCTAGAGGAGGAGCATGTCAAAGAAACGATGGGCAAATAAAATTCGGTTGCAATGTGGAATTGGCTAAGTGGGAAAAACTTTGGAAAATGGTGCAGCCCTTTTAATTGCTCTGGTGCCGTTGTGTACCCCCTTTTCCTGCTAGGGGCTCTATGCCAACTCTCCCACCAATGAAAGGAGCAAAGTGCCTATGGCACTCTAGGGCAAAGCGGTCCTATCAAAGCGAGGACCACCGAATAGAGCAGAGCAGTGGTCTCCAATCTTGGGAACTTTAAGACTTGTGGACTTCAACTCCCAGAGTTCCTCAGCCAGCAAAGCTGGCTGAGGAACTCTGGGAGTTGGAGTCCACAAGTCTTAAAGTTCCCAAGATTGGAGACCCCTGGAGTAGAGCAACCCCCTTACGCGCAGCGACCGCGGTCCCTCCCTCGTACTCACGAGTCTCCCAGGAATTCGTGGAAGCGGATGGGGCCGTGCGTGGTCTCAGCCTGGAAATTAGGCGCCTCGTCTCCCAGCAGCAGGCCCGGCATGGTCCTCTAACGTTTGCTGCAAGGGGCGCGAAGGCGACTCAGCTGCGTCCGAACACCCGAAAGGCAGAGGGGAAGGAGCGGAGGAGCAGCGGGACCCACAGAGCCTAGCGAGGGGGGCGCGGCTTCAAGGGGCGGACCCAGAGGAGGGAAACCTTCCGCCGATGGGGTTACTTGCTCTAGGTAGTAGCACGCCGCTTTTATAGTAGAGTAGGTGCAGAGGAAGGGGAGTTTGAATGGGGGCTTTCCGATTCTCCCAAGCAAGACATCTGATGTTGCATGGCGAGGCTCCTTCGCAATATTCATATAATTGCAGGCATAATTGGGGAGAAAGGCTAGAAAAATCAGGCAATCGGAAGAGCAAGTAATGCAGAAATAATAGAGGACAATTCAGCCCCAGGGAAAAAAAAATCGGGAGATGCTAAAGACTGTAAAAATTGAGTTAATAAAGCAGCCTTAATCTGGACTTGTAAAAAGGTTAAAGCATTTTGGATAAAAATATGGTGGATTATGCAAAATATTCTTAAAAAGAGAATAAAGTTTACTCTCAGTTATTCCTGTTAGGTATAAAGCAGACGTAAAGTGAGATTTGGACATTAAGGGTGAAACCTACTGGGTCAGGCTGGACAGCCTCTTAGAGCCCCTTTACTTCTATATTAAAAGCCACGAGCCCGAGGTGGCGCAGTGGTTAAATGCAGCACTGCAGGCTACTTCAGCTGACTGCAGTTCGGCTGTTCAAATCTCACCAGCTCAGGGTTGACTCAGCCTTCCATCCTTCCGAGGTGGGTAAAATGAGGACCCGGATTGTTGTTGGGGGCAATATGCTGACTCTGTAAACCGCTTAGAGAGGGCTGAAAGCCCTATGAAGCGGTATATAAGTCTAACTGCTATAGAGAGAGTTGGAACTTGCAAAAGAAACAGGAAGCCAGTGCCTAACCACATGATGTCCCTAGGTCAAAATCTATGTCAAAAGTCCAAGGTTCAATTAAAGTTCGTTAATGACACGTACTCCATAAACAAAAGGAGAAGTAAGACCCCATCTCCTTATAAGGCTTTCTCCTCAAGGTAACCACTAAGAAACGTGTTAGGTATTTCCGTGTTGCAATGCTTTTGAGAATGTATAAGAACGCGTGCTTCCATAATGAAGGTTGTTCAGAACTTGCAATGCTAAGCCATGGGGTAGCTTTCTGGGTTCCACCACAAAACCGCGGTAGACGAAAGCGCGTACGTGACGTCATCACAGCGCGACGAAAACAGCACGCTGTGAGCGGTAAACTTAAAATTAACGCGTAAATCTAAACCTAACCCCCCCAAACCTAACCCTAAACCTAACCCTAAGCCTAACCCTTAACCTAACCCTAACCCTAACCCTTAACCTAACCCTAAACCTAACCCTTAACCTAACGCTAAACCTAACGCTAACCCTTAACCTAATCCTAACCCTAAACCTAACCCTTATCTTTATGTGAATCGGCTTGCTTTAAAAGCGCTTTTTAAAGCGCCCTTTTTTCTCCGCGGTCATATTTGTCGCGCTGCTGATGACGTCAGGTACGCGCTTTAATCGGGCGCGCTTTAGTGGACCGCGGTTTTGACGAGTCACGAGCTTTCTGCACCTGGCTGCCAAATAAACTTTTCCTGTATCCTGAGAAGTCTAAAGCCTGCCATTTTCTGCAACAGTACAGTTATAGAGACTAATTTGGTTTTGAATCTTACAATGGCAGCAAGACTGTGGGTGGCGCAGTACTGGAAGAAGGAAGAATTGCCTACTATTCAAGAATGGACATTAAAAGTAACAAACTTAGCAGAGATGGCTAAAATATCAGCATATCTTAAGGACCATTCAGATGAGAAATACAAGCTGGAATGGAGAAGATGGATTGATTATATTCAGAATACGGTAAATATGGGACTAAGAAACTCCAGATAGCTTCTGAGTGAATGAGCAAGGAATGATACAACTTGTTTAAAGTTAGCTTTTCAAAAGGGGAGTTAAAGTACAAGTGAGGGATGATGCTAAAGTCTGTTAGTTTATTTTAGAATATGGTTGTTAATGTTTATACCCTATATTTGCACTGGGAGATTGGGGGGGGGGAACTGGGTTGGGGGGGGAGGTATATATTTGTAAAACTTTTTAAAAACTTTTAATAAAAAATAAAGCAGCCTTAATCGAGGACATGTTCAGTCGTAGGGCTGACCCAAGAACTTGAATCATGTATTTAGGACTGCAATTAAAATCGCTGTTAATTTAAACTTGTTTTGAACTAAACTCCCTTTCGGCCCACCAATAAACGAAGCATGAAAGGGACTAGCGCCTTGGAGAAGGGGGAGGTGGGACGGCACGGCTTCCCACTTCCTTAAAGGAAATCTTGAATGAATTGCAAGCGTTGAGATGGACGAAGCAACGTGAAGCCGCTTGTTAGAAAGTCTTCTTTGCGAACACCATCCTTGGATTTAAGTCCCATTATTCTCTCTGCTCTTAAAAAAGATCGCGTGAGCAAAGTTTATGGCTGCAGTCCGATTGGTAAAGATGCTGAAGTGGCTTCTGGAATGAAGTGTTTTGTTTTTTTTCCAAGTTAGCATCTAATGGGATCTGGTGAATAGTTTATTCACACGATCTCATTTAAACTCGTTTTAGAGTCCTTCTGAAATCAGAGATCCAGTTACAATTGCCGCACGGCCGGGAGTTGTGAAACAAAGAATCAAATGAAAGGTGTCGAGAATTGCTATTGAGGTTGACGCGGCGCCTGGCGGGCAGTAAAATGAGAGCGGGCGGGTGCGTGCTGCCAAGCGCTTGCCATGGCGACTTACGTGAGTGAGCTGGAGGTGGCCAAGAAAAACCTGAGCGAAGCTTTGGGCGAAAATGTGAAGCAGTAAGTGACCATCCGGCGCCTTTCTCCTCATCCCCACTCCCCGTCGTTTCTTCATTAAGCCGTTGGCCGTGTTTTTGCAGCAGAGGCCTAGTTGGCATCGATCTCGATTTTCTCTTGCACCGGGTGTTTTTTAAGCTGGAGCGCCCAATCCGCATTATACTCCCCGTATAAAAACCCACTGTCCTTTCTGAATAATATGTTCATAATAATATTTAATAATAATCATATTTTTTCCTCAAGAACCGAATAGGCGGGGCTTATTTCAAACCTGCTTAGCATTACAAATAGGCCTCCCACCCCACCCGCCTCCCTGAAATGTTGATTAGGGAGGATGAAAGATCCTGCTGCTCACTGATAGAAACTAATCATTAAGGGACAGCAATCCAACTTTTTAGGCTTTCAGTTATTTCAAGACATCACAATCACAATTTTAAGTGGGGTTTGTGTAGCCACTTTCAAGCGGCTCCACAAAGTCTCAAAGGTGATTTTGTGCACCTTGGAGACTGATGCACAATCAATTTAAAAATCATAAATCCAATGTGTGTAGAATCACTGCCTAAAAATACTGCACCCTATTCACAGAAATACCTTAACCCAGTGTTTCTCAACCTTGGCAACTTGAAGATGTCCGGACTTCAACTCCCAGAATTCCCCAGCCAGCGAATGCTGGCTGGGGAATTCTGGGAGTTGAAGTCCGGACATCTTCAAGTTGCCAAGGTTGAGAAACACTGCCTTAACCTAATTCTGTTAAGCAGCAATTCTATATACCCTGGAAGTAATTCAGCAGCTTATTTCTGAGTAGACATATGTCTCTTTAAAATGCCACAAGTTTCTAGTTTCCTGCAATAAATTGATGCAACTTGATTTTTAGATGTCAGGCCCAAATAAACCCCCATGGTTTAGTGTATATACAAAAATAAGCCAGCTCGTGACCCGTCAAAACCACGCTCGACTAAGCCGCGCCCGATTAAACCGCGTCACTGACGTCATCAACAGGGCAACAATAGCCAGCGCGGAGAAAGAAGGGCGCTTTAAATAGCGCTTTGAAAGCAAGCCGATTCAACTTAAGGTAAGGGTTAGCTTTAGGGTTAGCTTTAGGGTTAGGTTGAGGGTTAGGATAAGGGTTAGGTTTAGGGTTAGGTTAAGGGTTAGGGTTAGGTTTAGGGTTAGGTTAAGGGTTAGGGTTAGGGTTAGGTTAAGGGTTAGGATTAGGTTTAGGGTTAGGTTAAGGGTTAGGTTTAGGGTTAGGTTTAGGATTAGGTTTAGGGGGGTTAGGTTTGGTTTAGGGGTTAATTTTAGGTTTAGCGTTTACAGCGTGCTTCTGTCTCCGTGCTGTTGTCGCCCTATTGATGACATCAGCTACGCGGTTTAGTCGAGCGTGGTTTAGTCGAACGCGGTTTTGTGGTGGAATGAAGCCAGCTATTTATAGTAGGCCAATATTAATCCTTCGCTTTTTAAAACATTTTTTTCTTAATATGTAATTTAAATTAAATATTGGAAATACATGGAGAACCCTATAGAATCAAATATTTGGGTTTTGTATGTGTGCCTTTGAGTTAGTGTTAACTCCTGGAGGCTGCCCAGACTAGCCCCTGCAATTTCTGGGTAAGTTTTCAGAAATGTTTTTCATTGCCTCCTTCCTAGGGCTGAGAGGAGTGACTAGTCTAAGGTCACTAGCGGGAGTGGATTTCAACCGGTTCACGGCGGTCCCCGCGAACCGGTTGGTCGGCGAAACCGGAAGTAAGTAACTTCCGGGAACGGCGAAGGGCCCACCCGCCCGCCCGCGCTCCTTACCGGTCTTTGAAGGCTTCTGCGCTTCCACGCAGGCGCATGGCACATACAGTGCCTGTGCAATTCTCCGCGAGCAGCTGGATGGCACATACAGTGCCTGTGCAATTCTCCGCGAGCAGCTGGATGGCACATACAGCGCCTGTGTGATTCTCCGCGAACAGCTGGAGCATCACGCAGGCGCTAAGTCGCATGCATGAACTGCGCGCGTGCACGAGGGCGCCGCCGGCCCCATTCCAACTGAACCGGTTGGAATGGGATAAGCAACCCACCACTGGTCACTAGCTAACTTTATGACTAAGGTAGAATTTAGAACTTAGAATTTAAAATGTATTTTAATAAATCTACAGGTTTCAAAGAGTTTATACTTCAATTGCTTTATAATCCACTTTAGGTAGAATTTAGAATTTAGACCTCCCAGTTTCTAGCCTAGTGCCTTAACCACCACACCAAACTAACTAGAAAGAATGTACAGGAATTAAAATGTTGCCTTAATTTCATCTATCACTGTTTAGCGATATTAATTCCCTGAATGAATGAATTGGCTTATTTATTATGTCCTACATAATATATCCTTTTTTTCACCAGTATAATAGTGTAAAAACTGTACCAGAGGTACAATTGAGACAAAATGAGACAAAAATAATATATATTAATTAAAATATATATTTATGTAATAATATATATATATATTATTTATGTATTTATCAAAGGCCACAATGGGAATACAACTCTGAGCCATCCTCCTTGTTTGCCCACAACCAGTATTGTGGAAATGGGCACTTGGAAAACTAGTGTGGGGTAAGTGGATAGAAAATCAGGGCTTTTATATATCAACCTTCGGAAGTGATAGAATTCCTAGCTTCAGAAAAGGAGAAAGAGATCCAAAAGCTACATAGCAGTCATAGGTGCTTGGGAAGATTCTAAAGTGGATTATAAAGCAATTGAAGTATAAACTCTTCGAAACCTGTAGATTTATCGAAATACATTTTAAAAGGTTATCTCATATCTTAATTCAGTTATTTCCTTGGTAGATTGTGAGTATACTATGTGTGTAATGCAGCGGTGGGTTGCAGGTAGTATGCCCCAGTACGGGCGTACCAGAGCCTGCCTGGAGCACCCGGTACCATTCCAGTACAGTGTTCCGGAGGGCCCACCCATCTGCCCGTGCTCCTTACCTGTCATTGAAGTTTTCGGCGCTTCCACGCACAGCGTCGCTAGATGGTAAAACGTATGCGTGCGTTGCACGCGTTCATGTGGAGGATGCCGGGGCCCCTTGCAACCATACCAGTTGCAACGGGATCTGGAACCCACCACTAGTGTAATGCAGGGGTAGTCCTAAAGTTATGACCACTTGTTCAGTGACTATTCAAAATAACAAAACCACTGACGGTGGGGGATTTAAGACCAGTCTGCAAAGTTGTGCTTGTAGCATCCTTGCAGTCATATGATTGCAATCCAGATATTCAGTGCCTGACTTGTGATTATTACATCACAATGAGCTCAATCATTGCTTCCCACAAGCAAAGTCAATGGCAGGCAATGTTCCCTCTAATTTTTTTTCAGTGTGAGCGGGAAAGTATAGTGTTTGAGTTGCACAGTTTCATGCCTGAGCACCTAAGAGAGCAACAGTTTGAACTGCTGTCATGTCTGCTGGACATTTGCGCAACATTCCAAGCGTCAAGCGCCGATTGCGAGCGAGGTTTCAGCCTGATGAATGCCAGGCATGAAAATGTGCTACTCAAACACTATACTTTTCCACTCACCCTGAAAAAAAAGGCTCTCTGCTCAACTTTTAGATTGTTAGACTGGCTAGAGAGAGACATGGCACCAACAGCCGGGGTCCTGGCATTTTGCAGGCAACCTGTCCTCTCACATTCTTTGGAATGCAACCCATCACATTTGAATTCGATTTTGCCAATTATCCTATTAAAAGATAATCCTATTATTCTAAAATACGACTAACTCAATATTAAAAACTGTAAATATTTAATGCTGATAAATAATAGCAGTAATTGTTATTTAGTATGAGTAAAATCAGTATTGATATATCAATATAATATCTATCAAAATTGACAATAAACACTAAAATAACAATACAAATATATAATGTGAAATATAAATGTAATAAATATAATATATAAATGCAACATAAATGTAATAAAATAATTTATCATGAAACTCTCCCCCTTTAAAGTAGTAAGATCAATTAAATAGTCTAGCAAGTTTGGACTATATGCTATATGTTATGTTACTTAACAAGATATATACCTCAGAATCAGATACAACATCCACATCATTTCCAACTGAATCGATAAAACCATATGCCATGCCAAAACTATTTTAAATAAAGATATGAAATTAATCAAGTATTGCATTTATTTTTCAAAATGAATGTACTATTTTTTTGTTATTTAAGTTTGTACCCCATCTTTTCATCTCCAAGGTATTCAAAGCAGCTAAAAGGTTTTTTTAAAAAAAATTGAAATCTACTTAAAAACTGGTGTTAACATCACCATAATCTAATTCAAAAAGCCTGGCTAAAAAGGGAATTATCCTTTTCTAAAACCAAAAAAGAAAGAACTGCTTGTATTCCGTAGTATTTAATCAATGCATAGCTTTCAAATGTAATCCAAATTATATATCTAAACAACATTATAAATCATTTAAATATCAGAAGATTCGAGCATTGTTTTTTCTGATCTCTTGGCAGAAAGGATGTGTACTGGCATTTTATGGAATTTAAAATGATTAAGTCCATGACACAAATTGCACAATAGGAAATCCAAGCCAGAATGCATTTAACTCATTGTATCACCAGGGACCAGAATTTAGCAGGCCCAGGGAAAAAAAAAGTAGGTAAGGCCACTTTATAGCTAAATTTGATACCATTAAAAATTAAATAGGATTAAAATCTGTGGTTTATAATTTACCCAGTTGTGCAATGTCGCCCGCCCCACTCCTTTTGCCGGCAGCAGCCCGCTGCACCAAGGGGGCATGTAAGAGGGAGGGGAAAAACAGGAGGAGATACGAGTCGGGGAAGCAGGTCGAAAGCCGCCGCACAGAGGGGGCGGCGGTGGAAAGGCAGCCAACCAGCCCGCCACCGCCGGCCACTGCCAGCCCCGCTGCTCTTCCCGCCCCTTTCCCAGCCCCACAGTCCAGCGGTCGCAGCAGAAGCAGTCCGGGGTCTCCGCTGCCGCTCCCCGCATTTTCTGGACGGGGTCTCGCAGGAAGGAATCCCCTCTCCAAGGGATCCCCCAAACATGGACTTGAAGAGCCGTGCTCTTCAAAACAAGTCTGGGGAGGTCCTTTGCAGGCGGCTAGTTGTAGCCGCCTGCAAAGGACTTCCCCACGTTTGCTTTACAGAAATCTCTGCGCAGCAGATAGAAACTGCTGCGCGGGGTTTTCTTGCCACGTGCGTGGCCGCGCACCTTAGAGGGAACAGTGATGGCAGGAAGTCAAAGGTTATCCCGGCTCTTGCTTCTTTTTCACCTGCCTATGCTGTGGACCCATGACACTGGACCCATGGAACCGAACATCTGTGCATCTGCTCATGCTCAAAGCCCCTGTCCATGGCACACCCATGCAGCTGCTGGCCTGCTTGCCTGTGACTCCTGCCTCTTCCTGCTTAATGACCTAAATGGTACTTAGATTACAACAGAAACTGGGACTCTAGGATTGCTGTTGCTAAATGATGCAGTCACATGACATCATGTTTTACGACCACCTTGCTTAGCAACAGAGGTTGTGGACCCAGTTGCTGAATACCCTGAAATTAACTGTCTCAGTTTGAACACAGTATTTAATAAAAAAAATGAGCATGCTAGTTTAATGTAGGCTGGACTACATGACAATATAATGGCTATATAACTGGCTCAGAAATCATACACCGTGCATTCTCATCAAATAGATTTGAGGTATCAGGTAATATGCTGTACATTCAATCCTAAATTCTATATACTTCAACATTTTTAATGATTTGGTGGTGGATAGTGAGGGGAGGTGTAGATGGGTAGAATGCTTATTAGATTTGCAATTAACATAAAATGGGATTAAATACTTGAATTTAAAACTGATTAAAATTGTAATATAGCTGCAAAAAAGGTAAATTAAACTTTAGGCTGATTCATAGAATATAATTTTTAACTTATAGTTCTACTTATGTTACAGCCATTTGCTGTACACTCCCCAGAGACACTATGAAATCTTTCTTTTGGGGATATTAATTTGTTGTTTCCCATCTCTGCTTTGTAAAGAATGTTTCATCTTGGTAACTTAATTGCCAGTGTATCACTGTATTATTTTGCTGTTTTCATGCCTATTCAGTATTTTAGTGATATATCACAATACAATTAACTATTACTTTAAATATATAATTTTTAAATTTTATAAGAGTAAAGCTGTATTAATATATAGTGATTAAAAAAAGAGTTGGAACATTTGCTGTGAGATTCCTGATTTTTAACTATTTTATCAAAAACAGGAGTGAAGAATCTATGTAGACAAAGGAGAAAACAGTATTAGATAGTTATTGCCAGCCGGCATGGAAATACTTGATGGGCAACTAGGTAGTCTTTTAACAATTTTTTGAAAGGCTGGTTTGCATTACAAACCTTAACTGGCTTAATTATCTTATTTTGCTTTTTTTATTTTTTATTAAAGGTTGTAAAAAAGGCAAGGTTTACAAAATACAAAAAAAGAAATAGAACTCATTACATGTTTACAACGCAAATGGCAAAAATTCATACATATATATACATAGTTCATCTCACTGGCTTAATTATCATAATCACTACCCTCTTCAGTGAAAAAATGGACTGTCACTGGAGGACAGTTTAAACTAATATTTGGAGCAAAAAATTTAGATAGAGGAAAAAGAAGTTCCCTATTACAGAATGAGGAATTCTGATCTTCAAAACTGCCAGCTTATGGATGTCTTCACATTGGATGGCCTCCCTTTTAACTTTCCCTTTCACCTCTGCTTTTTAAATCCTGTTTGACAGAGTGCAGAGGGTTTATAAACACAAAACAAAATCCATCTTCTTCCTATTTTTTCTTACTAGTTCTACAGTTGCTTGATAAACTTTATGATTTGCCTCACCTGTTTGTCTTTTCCAATAAACTCATTCTTATCCTGAACTAATAGTTCAGTTAAAGTTAAAAGCAACCTGTTGCTTTTAGGGCCAATGACAGGTAAAACAAATACAAATATGATCTTCCACATTGTGAATATCAGGCTTGGTCTCATTCATTTTACAATGAATATACACAGAATACTTTTCTCTATAACCTCTAGAAATATAGAGCTGAGATTCTGAAAAATTCCAAGTTGTGCAGGCTCAGTTAATACCCGACTTTTGCCTTGAAATAGGCAACAAGAGATTTACTGCCAAGGTTAAAAGCAGAAAGAACATAATCTGCATTTTGCCCCAGTGAAAAAAGCCTTTTTGTGAAGTAAACTCCAATAACTGGAATAAGTTGAGTGATAGTACTTTGTGTACTTAAGATAGGTGGGGCAAACGGCACTCTACAAATTACCTTTATACCGTCTTCTCTGGCTAAGATTTTATAGTCCTCTCTGGCTAACTGAAAGTAGGAAACAGATAAAAAGTATAGTGTGGGCCCTAACGTAAATGTATCACTATAAAAAATTCCCAATAGCTCTAAACCTAACTTTACAATATTTAATGTGGCCCCAGACATATTGTTCCTTAGCCCTCCCTATACTCTTGGCCATCAAAAGGTTACCCATCCCTGTCTTGGGACTGGATGAACTATAAGAGACAGACACAACCTCAAATCTATTGGTTGAGGTTGAGATTCTGCTCATTGAATATTGTTTTTGCAATTATACGAATTCTGTAAAACTATGATACTCTCTCATAAAGCAACAAGAGAGGAAAAAGGTAACTTTTAAAAGGGTAAATCCATTATTGATAATTCACTATTGATATCTTGTACAGGTACTGGGCTAATTTGAAACTATGGTTTAAGCAAAAGATCAGCAAAGAAGAGTTTGATTTGGAAGCTCGGAGGCTGCTCACTCAAGACAATGGTATGAAAATAAATTCTGAATTGCTCACCTAGTTTTCTGAATTCTTCAGTTTCAAATGTTTAGGGGTTAAGTATAATGCTTTGAAATGTATTGTATCTCAATTGTATTTAGTTACTAAAAAGTGCACTGTGGGAACAATGAGATCATTTTTTACTCCTTGAAGAGTTTATCATGCCTGATAATACTTAATACATAGTACATAATACAATAATTTACCATAGTAAAACTTACCCTTGAAGAATTTTTAGAAGATAAAAGCTGAAAATGCTAAGTTGCTGAATTAGGAGTCTTGTATTTAGTTTTGGACTTGAAAAATGCTATTATATCTTCGGTGTAAATTTCTGAAGTTAATGCAAATATATGTTTCCTAATAAAAATAATTGTCATAACCGTAATGCAAGCCATGTCTTTTATTTTGGCAGTTCATTTTCACAATGACTTCTTGCTAGCTATTCTTACGCGATGCCAAATCTTGGTTTCTGCACCAGGTAAGTCAGTGAAAAAGTCTCCTTTGCATATGGATTGAGAGATCTGTAGTGTGTGTAACTTATGGTAGTTCCACTGTTCATTTCATGCTGCATTGGGGCAAATTTTAAGAAGTTCACCTGTATCATTTAAAGATATTTAGCTTTATACTTGAGAGACCGCCTCCTGCCAATTACCTCCTCGCGACCCATTAGATCGCATAGATTGGGCCTCCTCCGAGTTCCATCTGCCAGTCAGTGTCGACTGGCAACTACGCGGAGGAGAGCCTTTTCAGTAGCAGCTCCGACCCTTTGGAACGATCTCTCCGTGGAGATTCGTACCCTCACCACCCTCCAGACCTTCCGCACAGCCGTCAAGACCTGGCTATCCCGTCAGGCCTGGGGTTAAAGATTATAATCCATCCCCACCCGAATGCTGAATGTTGCTTTATTCTTTTTAATTATGTATTGTCCTATATGTCATTATATGTTTCCCCTTCCTACATGAGTTGTAAGCCGCCCTGAGTCCCCTCAGGGAAAAGGGCGGCCTATAAATAAACTTAAATGAAATGAAAATGAAATGAAATACTGCTTTTTCACTTTTCAGAAACTGGTCAGGGTAAGTGTAGTTGTTTTTCCACATTTTGGATTTTAAGATGGAAATAGAAACAAACAATGTTAAATCCATGTACCCATCATTATCCTAAAACAGAAATTTCCGTGGCACGACATAACCACGAACGTCAAAAGCGTGCCGACAACACCGCGGCACTAAAACCGCGATGTCAAAAGCGTGCCCACAACAGCGCGCCCACAACAGCGCGCCGACAGAAGCGCGATTTAACTTAAGGTAAGGTTTAGGGTTAGGTTTAGGGTTAGGTTTAGGGTTAGGTTTAGGGTTAGGTTTAGGGTTATTTTTAGAGTTATGTTACAGCACGCTTCTGTCGGCGCGCTGTTGTCGGCGTGCTGTTGTCGCGCGGTTTTGACGGTGCGGTTTTGTCACCGCGCTTTAGTCACACGCGCTTTAGTCTACCGCGGTTTTGTGGTGGAACCGAAATTTCAGGCTATTTTTTTCAGGTTTGGCTTGGCTCAGGGTGAGAATACAAGTAGTTTCCATTCTAGATATCTCCTACTCTGATTTCCAGTTTCAGTTCCCCAAAATATAAAGATGGGCCATAAAAATCTGGTTGTCGCTTTTAGTAACATGAGCATGTCATAGAAAGCCTTTTGTAGCCTATGAAAAAACTTGAGTTGCAGCCTCCGATTCTTCCCAGTTTTGTTATTTCTATAGTAAGAGTATAGACCTTGTGAGCACAATTACTTAGGAGCACTACACATGACACATGAGTTGCAATGACTATCTTTAAATTACTGGCTTAAACTTATGTTAAAGCAAAAGGACTCAACTTGAACAAGGATTGAAGCCATAGAGGCGCAGTGGTTAAATGCAGCACTGCAGGCTACTGCTAGATCAGCAGGTCAGCGGTTCAAATCTCACCGGCTCAGGGTTGACTCAGCCTTCCATCCTTCCGAGGTGGGTAAAATGAGGACCCAGATTGTTGGGGGCGATATGCTGACTCTCTGTAAACCGCTTAGAGAGGCCTGAAAGGCCTATGAAGCGGTATATAAGTCTACTGCTATTGCTATTGCTATTCATGAGTCCTGCTTGATACGGTGAATAGGCTGATTAGTAAGTTTGACAAGGTGTCTTGTTTCCTTGGATCTCTCAAAAACAAAGTGAAAAGCTGAATAAACATATAGAAACATAATAGCATTATAATAGTCATGTGAAAAAGTACATTCCATTGAAATCTTTGACTTTTTCAACATTTCAACATACAGCTTTTTGAGTATATAGTTGTTGAATTTCAATTCCCTCTTTGAGGAAGATAGGTTGTTTAGAAATGTGAAATTTCAATGGACTACATGTTTGTACTTAGTTGTGTTTACATGTGGAAAAAAGTATTTATACCCCTACATTTATCATTATTTCAAATATCTGAAATTAGAATCAGGTCAGGTCAAAGGATTAGAACATGGTTAAAGAAGATCTGGGAGATACCTGTTTTATTGACACCTCAGACACTTAGTTTGATTTGCTCTTTGTTTTTGGAGGGTGTGGTATCACCATGCCTAAATTGAAAAGAGCTCTTTGAAGTCTTCGGAATCTGGGAGGAGGTTTAAAAAGATTGCCAAAAATTAGTCACCAATCATTCCACTGTCAAGAAAATCAATTACAAGTGGAAAAGATTTCAAACAAGCGCCAACTTACCCAGGCAAAAAGAAGTCTCTAAGAACTCCAGAATTTCATCACAAGATCTACAGGTAGTTCTCTTTACTATTGATGTGAAAGTTCATGAGTTTACCATTGGAAAGAAGTGGTGTAAATTAGTCCTACGTGGAGGTGGTGGGTGTAGCAGGAACAAACCTTTACTGTCCAGAAAGAATATCAGGACAAGTATAAATCTAGTATAGATCTAGACAAAGGCCAGACTTCTGGAACAACAATGAGGAGTTATTTACCAGTAATTTCTGAAGACATGTTTGGCAAAAACCAAAGATCAGAAAAACCTGTTAACAATATGATGGTGGAAATATTATGGTTTGAGGCTGCTTTGCTTCATCATGGTCCTGGCAATTCATTATCAAAGTATATGTTACAAATTTCTTCATTGTACCAAAGGGCATTGGAAGATAATGTAAAACTTTCTGCTAGAAGGTCGAAGTTCAATGGAATCTTGCAACATGACGTTGACCTTGCCAAAGGAGACAAAACAAGTTATTAGAACCAAGGGTGTACTTCTTTTTTCTGCAGAGGAAAGTAGAATATCTGATTATTTTTGTTGAATAAATAATTGAAAGTCAACTTTCATACTTTCTGATCAGTTACATGCTGCTTGAATAAAGATAAAATACACATATGTCCACATGTTAAATAGAAACCAACTCTACATGGGGTGACCGTACTTGTTCACATGACTATATGGTTCCACCACAAAACCGCGGTAGAATAAAGCGCGCTCGACGAAGGCGCGTACGTGACGTCATCACAGCGCGACGAAAACATCGCGCTGTGAGCGGTAAATTTAAAATTAAAGCGAAAACCTTACCCTAACCCCCCCAAACCTAACCCTAAACCTAACCCTAAACCTAACCCTTAACCTAACCCTTAACCTAACGCTAAACCTAACGCTAACCCTTAACCTAACCCTAAACCTAAACCTAAACCTAACCCTTACCTTTATGTGAATCGGCTTGCTTTAATTTTATTTTAATTTTAATTTTATTTATTTTTAATTTTTTTCATCGCGCTGCTGATGACGTCACGTACGCGCTTTAATCGGGCGCGCTTTAGTCTACCGCAGTTTTGACGGGTCACGGACTATATACAGTATAAGCTCCCACTTAAACGTAGGTGGTCTTGAGGCCTCTAGCATAAAACCAACACTATTTTTTTAAAGTCACAAGGCTCTAATACGAAAATGTAGAAAAAAGGAAGCTGTACTTGCATAGTTTCTACATAATAGCACTATCAACCTTGAAATTGCTTTGTCAGCTACTTTTGTAACTGATACACCCATTTTAGCTCTAGGTGGAAGGTAACCGTGGAATACCATACCAAATTGATATTGCCCAACCCATGCTACACCTTCTTTAGTACACAAAGAAGCTTCTGGATTAGGATATTGTATCTCTCTTATCACAGGCAGGTATAACCGAAGGTCAGAAATTTCCATGTTGAATTTTGAGATGATGTGATTCCCATAGAAAGATTTTCAATGTGGTGCTAAGGATACAGATAATGTTCATATAATTACAATGTATTCATCTTAGTGTCTGGTAAAGTGAACAAATGTTATACATATCCACAAGAACCTCAAAGCAGTGCATTTAGGAGCAGGAAAAGCTGTTCTGAAGACTTGTTTGGAAAGAAAATTGGCAATACAGCGTCCACAGAACAAAACTTAATTTTCCAGTTAATCTAGATTTTTTTTTTGGAATGTTTATGTCCTCTTAGAGTAAAATCCTTCTCAAGATGACCTCTAGTAACCCGTTTAAATATAAATAACAGCTAAAATAATAGACAATAGATTTTAAAAATCAACAACAGATAAAAATTAGCAATAATCCTACAACATAAGTGCTGTAATGAGAACCAGTTTTGAAGCATAACAAAATAAAGAAAACAATGTATCCAGGTTACTATTTAGGGTTCACCGACAAAACCGCAAAGCCCTTATCCGCACCGACATAAGTGCGGAGGGCAAATCCGCGCCTTCCGAAGCACTCAGCACCCTAAACCTAACCCTAAACCTAACCCTAAACCTAACCCTAACCTTAACCTAACCCTAAACCAAACCCCTAAACCTAATCCTAACCCTTACCTTAATTTAAATCGGCTTTCTGCCGCCGCGCTGTTTTAAAGCGCCCTTCTGTCGCCGCGGTGATGACGTCGCGGTGATGACGTCACGGCTTTAGCGACGTGGTTTTGTCACCGCTATTTTGACGAGCATGGTTTTGTCGGGCCACGCTATTCAGAACCAACATAAGAAAATGTGGTTTTGAGGAACCCAAAGTACAGTGTGTAGCTAGATTAATAAAAATAATGTTGTGAATAATATCTTACTTTACATGTCTGAAGGCATCATAAAATAGTTATCAGGTAAGTTCAAATGCTTCATTTTAACCTTGTCTTATAAGGAAGGACAATGAAGAATATTCATATTCCTAAAGAATATTATATTATGTATGATCTGATAGGAACTATGTAACTGGGAGTAATTTTATGGATAACCTGAAATGTAGTAATTCTAAAGAAATTGGGTGAGTTAGCTACACCAGTCACAGTGACTGCATATGGATTTGTATCATCCCACCCACTATAGTCCAAATGTCAGATGAATCCCAGATCCCAAAGTTGCTTGTTTCTAGTCTAAGAGAGGATTCAGAACTGTATAATTATTCAGAGCTAATTTGCTGTATTGATAAAAAAACATTGGGAACGGATCAGAAGGACCTAGATTCAAATCCATTCTCAGACAAAGGGAGCTCACTATGGCCCAGTCACCCTCTTTCATCCCAATCTACCTCACAGGGTTGATGAGAAGAAAAATTTAAAAAAGGAATGTTTTGTATATTGTCTTGATATCAAGAGGGAAAGGCCGGATATAAATCATGAATCATAAAAATCTGAGAAGCTTTTTATAAATGAATGAAAATATTTTAAAGCAGAATAACTGAATGTTATATTTAATTTCATTAAAAATACTAAAAGGAGGGACCAATAGTATTCACGTACTGAGTTTGATTTTAAAGAGTTGACCATATGAATCTTTTGCTTTCCTATAATAATCTGCTGTTCAAAACACTGACTTGTATTATTCTAATATTTTTATTTGTATTATGTTCATTTATTATCTTAAAACTAATAAGATATTTCTAAAACTTGGGATTATTTCTCATGTAATGGAGAATTACGTATGTAGTATCAGAAGACTGGAGATAGCAGTAATTCCGAAATAAAAATGCTACTCATGTGTTACTCCTTTATTGTTAGCCTTTACTGTTCACCTTTGGTGAAAAGGCATGTAACATAAATTTTCTACCTCTGCCACACCTCTAAATGTGTGGTTCCTTTCAGGGAATGCTAAATATCAAACATTGTGTCGTGAATGACTAAATTAGATAGAAATGGATCATCTGGAATAAAGAAACAGTTGCTGTATGGGATTTCCGGTTAACTCCAATGGGATACTATTGTTACTTGTATAACAATTTCTGAGATATCTCGCTAGAATAAGAATTAAAGATGCTTGAAGAAGTAAAGATTTCTCTACTTATACTAGCCACCTGATCATGAATGTTACCCCTTGGCAGTGTGCAGTTTTTGTACCAGTATAGTTCATAATCGACAGCTCACTAGAAATCCAATATGAAAACTTGATACAACCTATAAAGAATAGGCTAAGTACAAACAGATAGTATACTTCATCTTATTTATGTGTGTCTGTGGGACCCACAAAGAAATCGATGCATTTTTTTCACAACTAAAAATTAAGCTATTGGATCTGAGAGAGTGAATATGGTTTTGGGGTCTGAGTAGCACTATTTTGCCCTAGAAGTACAGATGAAGTGCTTGTTTATGGCTCAGCTGTATTCATCTGGAATAAATGATGTTTTTATGGAGCCAAATTATAATATTTTTCATTAGATAGTGGAAGAGAAAACAGTGTTGTGGTTAAATACCTGCTTTGCACATCAAACTTCCCCATTGCTACCCCCCCCCCCTACCCTCCAAACTCTGGCATCTTGAGACCTTCTGCCTCCATCAATAAAAATGGCAATCTCCAGTGTAAATATTTGAAGGCTGTTTAGTATGAGTCTGTTGCAATTCACAGGATCTTATTGAGATTTTCAGTGATGTTGCTGCTATCTTTTCAAGTTTATGACTGCAATCATGGACTATAAAATTTATTTAAGCAAATTAGACAAATACTTCTGGACCGTGCAAGATACTTTGCTGTCCTTTCATAGCTTATTTTAAATATCTGTTCTAATACTCTCTCTATACAGATTGTTGCCTTTGCCATGATGAAGGCTATTTCAATGTTTGTGGACTCACTGACTCACTGAATTAGCAAATAGGGAGTATACTGTTACGTAAAATAATGATTGCCAATTTCCCAATTGCTCAATTAGGAAACATAATCTCATGACTATGCTTTCTTTCCTTAGCCTTCTGATTTTAAATTAACCTCATTATGATATTTCTAGAGACTAAAATGCTGATGGAAGGGCATTTAATTTTCCCAAGGGTAACAAATACAGAATATTTGTGGTAACATTAGCAAAGAAATGCTAATAAATTCTAAAGCTGAATCGGTAGACTTACTCGAATACTCACTGGCCTAATAATTGTGCACACGGTGAACAATATTTCAGTGGTGTCATCCCATAGATTTATATAAAGTTGTTTGCAATTTTATTGATTCTTTTGGAATTCTTTCTTTCATTTTAGCCACGTGAAAGTAATGTGGTGTTGGCTCAAACTTGGCCCACTCATTGCTTTGCCCTAATTTTTTTATCACTGGGAAAGGACCAATTTGTAATGTCTTTTCTTATCTAGGAAGCACTGCAGCCCCAAAGAAGGCAAATTATAAGCCTATTCTGGACTTTCAACCAAATGTGTATTTTTTTTCTTTTATATTCCACTTCTATGATTTTTATAAATAACTCAAGGTGATGAACATATACTACTTCCTACTCTGATTTCCCCCAAAACAACAATCCTGTGGGATAAGATGGGTGCAGTGAATGTGACTGGTCTGACATCATCCAGTTGGCTTTCATAGCTAGGCTAGACTAGGTTTCTAACTGTCGTGTGCTTTAACCACTAGTGCAGAGTAATTGCTTAAAGTACATTATCAGCAGAATTACATTGAAAGAGGAAGGCGGATGGTTTTTAATTACAGTGATTATTTTGCAAGTTTTCCGCTAGATAATCTGAATCTGCTCTTCTGTGTAATTTTACATATCAATAATTCTCTTAGTGCATTTAATTAATTGTTAGTTAGCTAAATTGTTTTATATCCTGCTTTTTTGTTCAGGAGATCAAAGTGGCATATATAGTTCAAGGCAGCCATCAACATCCCTGTAAGTAGGCTGGGCAGAGACAGTGATTGACTGAGGATGAACTAGAATTCGGCTCTCCTCAGTGGATAAAATCAAGAAAAGCTGTTTTATAATTGCTATTTTGTTTGTAGGCATTATAATCAGTTACTAATCTCCCTAATAAAAATGATGTGATATATTTTAAAAGCTTACTGAAGAATGCAGTCTAAAATACATGCAGTCTAAAATGACTGTAGTTCGGAAATCATGTTAAATACAGTTTAAAATGTCATTGTTGAGTCATCTGGAATGAAAATGAGAAAATCTATCAGTAAGTAGGATAAGATAAGAAATAGGTAGATGATGATTAAGGCAGATGGCCTGCTAAATGGAAACAGCTAAAATATACTTAAATTGGGGAGGGCACAATTTAGCAATAGCAATAGCAATAGCAGTTAGACTTATATACCGCTTCATAGGGCTTTCAGCCCTCTCTAAGCGGTTTACAGAGTCAGCATATCGCCCCCACAGTCTGGGTCCTCATTTCACCCACCTCGGAAGGATGGAAGGCTGAGTCAACCTTGAGCCGGTGAGATTAGAACCGCTGAACTGCAGATAACAGTCAGCTGAAGTGGCCTGCAGTAATGCACCCTAACCACTGCGCCACCTCGGCTTTAACGTAATTTGCTAACATACTAATTATAAAACTTTTGTGTTTTTCTATTTCTTATTTTCAGAAGGTGCTGGCTCTCTGCCTTGGACAGGAGGTTCTGCACCAAAGCCTGGAAAGCCGAAAGGGAAGAAAAAGTTTTCTTCGGTTCGGCAGAAGTTTGATGTAAGTTTTTCTTAAGAGAATTGGAAACACACAGCAATTGCATTTCAAAGTCCTTGGTACCCCACCAGAATACCTGGTATACCCAGAAGTATTCATTACACTTTGCAATTTTCCCCCTTCGCCAGTAAAGAGTAGAGTATGGGAAAGCATGGGTAATTCAGTATACTGTTTCTAATTTGGGCAACAGGCACAAACGCAGTGTTGCCCTAAGTCAATGATGGCTAACCTTTTTTGGCTCGCGTGCCAAAAGCGGGGGGAGCGCAGGGGGATCGTGCGCGGGCGTGCCACACCCATAATGCTACATGCGCTCCCCCTCCCCTGCTTTTGCTACGCTTTTTTCGCCTTCCCCAGGCTCCTGAGACTTTCTAGGAGCCTGGGGAGGGCGAACCCCCCCCCCAAGCCTTCCGGAGGCTTCCAGAGCTTCCTGAAGCCTCCAGAGCGTGAAAAACCGGCCCTACGGACAAACTGGAAGTTCAGGAATGGATTTCCGGTTTGCTCGTAGGGCTGTTTTTTGCCCTCTGGAGCCTTCAAGGAAGCCTCCTCAATGCTTCTGAAGGCTCCGGAGGGGGAAGAACCTCCCTAAGGACAAACCAGACTTCCAGTTTGTCCATAGGGCCATTTTTCACCCTCTGGAGCCTTCAGAAGCTTTCAGGGGGCTTCCCTGAAGGCTCAAGAGGGCAATAAATGGCCCTATGAGCAAACCGGAAGTGACGGCTTTGGAGGGCGAAAAACGGCTTTTTGAGCAAACTAGAAATCCGTTCCTTAATTTCCGGTTTGCCTGTAGGGCCGGTTTTTCGCGCTCCAGAGCTTCAGGAGCTTTTCCTGAAGGCTCTGGAGGGCAAAAAATGGCGTAAAAAGAAAGCCGAAGTCAGCTGGCCAGTGTGCACATGCGCGCTGGAGCTGACAGGGCAACACCTTGCGTGCCCTAACAAATGGCTCTGCGGGCCACCTGTGGCACACATGCCGAAGGTTCGCCATCACGGCCCTAGGTACCATTGACAGCTTCTTTCCCATTGAGATAAAATAGGAAGAAGGAGGGAGACAGAGGCTTTCCTTTTGAATCTCCCCCAGAACAGCAGCTGCCAGTAGAGAAGGAAAGGAAGGAATCTAAGCATACACATGTACACCCACCTTCCCAAGTAAATTCTTGCAAGGCACGAGAAGGAATCAAATCAATAGATACTTCAGGGTTGTTAAAGGTACCATTACAGGATGTAAGTTGTTCCAAGTAAAGCTGCCTTTTGCAATGGACTCTTAGTGATTTTGTCAATGCCAATAGTATTCAGCAAGTGGTGCTCCAGATATTTTAGGATTGCACCCAAGGTTCCTACTACTGTTGATACTATCTTTGCTTTTTTTTACTAGTCATTCTTCTAGTTGCAGATTTGTGTAGTTTGTGATTTTCTCCACCCTTCCTCTTCGCTGTCTCCAGATACTGCAACGTCCACTATCCAGACCTTTTTGTTTTTTTGATTAACAATTGTTAACTCTGGGGTATTATGTTGCCGGTTTAAATTTTAAAATCCCAGAATACTTCTCTATTTTCTATAACTATTTTGTGCTCCCAATAGTTGCTGTTTGCAGGCAAATGGTATTTCTTGCAGATACTCTAACGCCGGGGTAGTCAACCTTTTTATACCTACCGCCCACTTTTGTATCTCTGTTAGTAGTAAAATTTTCTAACCGCCCACCGGTTCCACAGTAATGGTGATTTACAAAGTAGGGAAGTAACTTTACTTTATAAAATTTATAAAGCAGAGTTACAGCAAACCCCTACCGCCCACCATGAAACCTGGAACGCCCACTAGTGGGCGGTAGGGACCAGGTTGACTAACAGTGCTAAGGTATCATTGTTACTAGTTTGCTGTGCTATTTGCAATCAGTCTATGCAATCTTTTGGCAGCATCTGATAACTTTTATTAGCATTTTATGCCCCAAAGGCCCAAATACATACATACATACATACATACATACATACATACATACATACATACATACATACACACACACACACACACACACACACACACACACACACACACACACACGTGTATAAAATATTTCAGTTTTTCTAGTTAAATGGGTAGGGAAAAAGAATTGGGCACTAAAATAACATTCATAGTGATTTTATTTGTTTGTTTGTAATTTATCTGCCACCCATTTTATCAGAGATAACTTTGATTTAGATTATTTTTGCTGTCTATCAATAGTTATAAAATACCTTTTTTAAAGCTTCCTCTTAACATAATTTCAAATACACGTTCAATAATATTTTAAAAGCTTTAGGAGTTACTTAAGCATTATATATAAGGAAGAAAACACATTTTCAAACCCAGTTTACATTAAAATTTTCTTTCAAATTACATATATCGGACTGATAAAAATCCAGCCTAATCCCAATTAACTCATTAAGTTTAAGTCACTCCTTCCAGCTTATCTTCATAGAAGATATTTTTCTTCTCTGGAACATCTATCAAGTAATTATAAACTTTTCTCTAGGATTTCTCAACTTTATTAGTATACATGAAGAAAAAATCTCAAACTTACCCTCTTAAAAGTTGCAGATTTTCTTGGAACTCTTCTATCAATTATGTTGGAAGGTTTATATTTAAACCATCATAATAAAGATTGGTGTCAGGTTTATATTCCAAAATTGCAATTGAGTGCTTTGTATTGTCAGCGTTTTTTGAAATTACTCAGTAGTTTGGTAATTTTCTACACATAATTGCATCTCTGAAGCAATTTGAGTAGTTTTTATAACTACTATATCCTTAGAACATAGTCAATCTATAAACTGATAAGGTTTATTAAAGATTTTTTTCAAACACCTGATAACTTGCTGAAGTCTATTCTCCATCTTCTTAGCTCCCTCTTCTGGTCAAAGAGTAGGTTTTTTTTAAGTCACTTAAGAATTCTTGCCAATCAAAATTCATAAAAATCAGAGGGTTTTAGTCACCCATAACAAAGCAGGCCAAACTACAAACTACTTAAAAATAGTAAAATAAATGCCACAACTTTTTCCATCATTTTTTTAAAGAAAGATACTTAATGCTTCCTTATTTTAGCTTGCCTTCAGTAGCCGCCTTTCTTGTCGTTTAACAAGAAAGAAGTCGCCAAAATAGCTCAGATCTTCAAAAAGGAATAACAAACTGCGAGTGAAGAAAACCTTTTTTTAGCTTAAGAAAGATAATACTTCCTAAAAGTGATTAAGAAATGAAAGGCATAGCTTGTCTGTTTGAAAAGTAAGTTCCAAAATGGCTGCTTTTTCAACAACAAAATAATTGCAGCTGCTCACAGGCTCACTCTGAAGCACAGCTTCTGTCGGAGCAGTGGTGTGTTCAAAAAATGTTCGAACCTACTCTGTGGGTGTGGCCTCCTTTGTGGGAGTGGCTTGCCGGCCATGTGACCTGGTGGGAGTGGCTTGCCGGCCATGTTTTTTCTTTCTCTCTCTCTCTCTCTTTCCTTCCTTTTGTCTCTCTGTCCCTTTTTCCTTTTTTTCTTTCTCACTTTCTTTTTTTCTTTATTTTTTTCTTCCTTTCTTTTTCTCTGTGTGAGTCTGTGTGTGTGTGTGTGTGTGTGTGTGTTTCAGTGGTAGGTTTCAAATTTTTTTGGAACCTCTTCTGTAGGTGTGGCCTGCTTTCTGGGTCCACTGGTGGAACCTCTTCTAACCGGTTCAGTAGATTTGACGAACCGGTTCTACCGAACTGGTGCGAACTGGTAGGAACCCACCTCTGTGTCGGAGGATCTTGTGGGGTGATTCTGAAATTCTCCCTAACCCAGGAGATTCATGTAAACTAAAGGAAAGCCGGTTCCTCCTGTTAGTAAGTTGAAAAAGTGACATTCCAAAGGGAGCCCTCCTTGGCCATCTTCACTGGAAGTCACGACATTTTGACTGTAAATGTTGTTGTCTAAATAATGGAACCTTTTTGTGTTTTGTGTTTTGTTTTTGTTTTTTACAGCACCGATTCCAACCCCAGAATCCCTTGTCTGGAGCACAGCAGTTTGTGGCGAAAGATCCCCAAGAAGATGATGACTTGAAGCTTTGTTCACATACAATGATGCTTCCCACTTGGGGCCAGCTCGAGGGAAGGATGATTGTCACTGCTTTTGAGCACGGCTTGGATAATGTCACGGAAGAAGCAGTTACAGTTGTTGTTTATGCTGTAGAGGTGAGATTACACAGAAGGGCAAGTTTAGTCATGAACACCCAGATACATTGTGTATGATGTCAAGTTCGGCATTGATTATCTGCCTTTGTAAAAATAGGAGCAAAAAGGATATCCATATTACAAGGAAACAGACCTATGAAAACTATTTTGTCTGCTTATTAATATTAATTTGGGGAATTGTTTTTCCACATATGGCCAAGATTGAATACTTGTAAGCAAAGTATATGTAAGCAAAGTAAGATTGTGCTATTTAAGGAACAAAAAGTGTGGGCTAACGTAAGTTTGATTTGCCTGTCTGTTTTCTTGGGAAATTTTATTTTTGCTTTTAAAGAAAGCGTTTCTTTTTAACACGTCATACTTTATTTGAGGTTTAACTGAGTGATCAATATTATAAATGGATAAAGTTTTGTCCCCTATGGCTCCCTTCTTTTCTGTTTTCTCTTATAACAAGAATGTGTAGAATCCAGAAAAATGTTATGTGATGATGCCATCATCTGTATTGCTCCCCTGTCTTTTCTATTGATATGTGAAATGAACAGTTTGAAGGGGCCCATCTAATGTCTTCATCAACATTAATAATTATGGAAAATTTCCTCAAGGATTTTTTGAAATGACACCTGGAGGCTAAGAAGGAGATGTCAGACTGTGTTGCTGGTTTAGCACCTCTTGATGTTCAGACCGGAACCTTGATGTCATCTCTCTTCCTTTATTCTTGAAAGAGACAAATAGGAATAAAGAGATGTGGCCATTCTCAATTCTCACTTGTTTCTGGTTGCAGGAGTTAGTAATTCTGACGCTTAGAATTTCTAGCAACGTACTCTTGCTCAATTATCTTCTCAATGTAGGCTTCCCATAAATGAATAAAATCTGCAAAAACACAGGTTTTGTCTATGTTTTTTTGTCTGCAGAATACAAACAAATTTAATTCACAAATATTATTTGTATATTTAGTTCTTTGCAACATCTTTCTTTAACTCCTCGCATGCAGACGATAGAATCATCTTTTTGAGTCAACTTGAGTACCTCATTGACTATAGTTGGGCTTTATAGATCCAAGGGAACAAGATGGGTGTCCAGAGGTTAAATGAGAGCAAGCCATAAACCAAATGACAGATTTGACAATGGAGATAGGGGATAGGTAAGGATTCCAGAATAGATTGATGGCCAGAAGCAAGGGGGAATCCAGGCAGTGGCCTTTATGTTGCAATCTTCATAATAAAAGCATTGGATACTTCAGGTTTTGGGTTTTTTGCAAGCAATAAACAGACATTTGTTTCTCTGTAGAAGCATCTTAAAGATATCCTTACCTCTGTAATATCAAGAAGAAAGGCTTACCGTGTGAGGGACGGTCACTTCAAATATGCCTTTGGAAGCAATGTCAATCCACAGCCGTATCTGAAGAATAGTGTCATTGCTTACAATAACTTAACTGAGTGGTAAGGATTTGCATGATACTAATGCAGCATAAGAGAGAATGTGAGAATATGAAACTTAACTTTTTAACAGAAGTATCCTAATCATCAGAGAATATATATAATGTTACAGTTGCTCTTTGTTTTTGGATTTGTAAAACTTTTGTTATACATTTGTGATCTTGGGACAAAGTATTATCACACTTTACATATCATAAAGAGCCATGGAGGCACAGTGGTTAGAATGTAGTATTTCAGGATAACTGCCCACAGCCTGGAGTTGGAATCTCACCGGCTCAAGGTTGACTCGGCCTTCCATCCTTTCGAGGTTGGTAAAATGAGTACCCAAATTGTTGGGGGCAATATATTGATGTTGTAAACTGCTTAGAGAGTGTTGTAAAACACTATGGAGCGCTATCCAACTGTAACTATTGTCTTTGAATAATATAATCATGGAGAAAAGCTATGTTTCTCCTGAGTTCAGTATTATATTTCCTACATTTTAATTTTTGTATTGTTTATTTTAGATAATTTGGTATTGTGCATGGATAAAGAACCACAACATGGGTTATATCTAACCTTCATACCATTTTGGTAATTGTATTAGTTTTATTTGGATGTTAGCTCTCAGAAATCTCTGGAGCTAAGTAAACTATAAATAATAGCAAACAAATAAATCAATAAATATTTTCATAGTATGCATAATATTTGCTTTAGGTTTTGTTGAAAAATGCTACTATTAAATGCTGATCAAAAGTTTCATTTTTATCCAAATGCAGGCTAATGTTATACAACATTATTCAGATCAGAAGTTGCACATGACTGTCAAGTGGCCTGGTGGGGCCTATGTGCCAACTGAGCAGGGGTGGGTTGCTGTCGGCGTTACTGCTGGTTTGCAACGTTCGTGCGCCAGATGCGCACTGTGCGTGTTTGCGCTGTTCAGTGTAAATTGCTACGTGCGCATGCGCAGAATGATTTACAGTGAATTGCTCATGCACAGTCACTAAAATTCAAAATGGCGGTGCCCAAGCGGCAGCGAGGGAACCGTCTCGGGGGCGTGTCAGGCTTGGATCGCTGCCGGTTCTGTGACCCAGGCCTGAATTCCACTACTGGTTCGGCTGAACCGGCAGCAATCCACCTCTGCACCTGACACTTCTGGTATTCAGGTTAGAATCTAAGCCAGCAGTGAACTCTTCTTTTTCCCCTAATAGGATGCCAAATTCATTTTTCTCCAATTTGTGTCTTTTTCCTAGTCCTCCTACCTGCTTGGCTCCCCCACCTGGTCAAAACCTTGCTTCCCATCTACCACCTGACGATGCAGAGCAACAAGCAGCCCTCCTTTTGGCCTGTTCTGGGGACACCTCACCAGCAACCCTGCCCCCAGTGAACATGTATGATCTCTTTGAGGCATTACAGGTAACTTTCACAAATTACATATTTTAATTTCAATTGCTGTTCTCCTGATAGAGATGTTGTTTCACAAAGAACTTACTACCAAGTAATGGGGGGAAAGGAAAGAATACCCAGAAAGAAAATACATCGCTTGCTTTCTCTTTGTTCTTAAATGTGTAGGCTGCCACATCTTTTAGATTCATGGTGTCTTACAAGAACATGACACACCAAATTGTCTGGGTATTAACATAACTCTAATCTGAATAATAACATAATTGAATTCAAATTTGTAAATCACATTTAAAAAAACAGTTATAACTAATTAATTATATATACCGTGTTTCCACAAAAATAAGACAGGGTCTTATTTTCTTTTGACCCCCAAAATAAGTGCTTGGCCTTATTTTCAGGAAGTTCTTATTATTTTTGAGGTGCAGGAGGCAGCGAGCATGGTCACCTCATGGCTGCTGCTGTGTTGCAATATTTTTGGGAAGGGCTTATTTTCAGGGGAGGGCTTATTTTAGCCCATGCACTCAAAAGCCCGATTGGGCTTATTATCTGGGGAGTATCTATACACACACACACACACACACACACACACACACACACACACACACACACAAATAAATAAATAAAAATATAAGCTCCCACCCAATCAGCTCAACCCCCACTGGCAGTTAAAAGGAAGAAACAGCCGAGATCTCACATTGCTCCTGGAAGCACGAAGCCTGAAGATGACGAATGAGACTTCGTCGAAACGTCGCCAAGACACCTCCAATTTTACGCGGGAGAAAACCCGAATAACCAAAGACCTACATACTAACACCCGCGAAAACCTCAAAGAAAACACACACACACACACACACACACACACACATATATATATATTTTCATAGATTTTCACGGGTACAGGTATGCAGGTCTTGGCATATTCAGTCTTTTCCCGTATAAGATTCAGAGTATCTTGGCGACTTGCCATCTTCAGGCTGGTGCCTTCGGCTTTGTGCTTGTACGAGTAAAGCGTGATCGGAGCTGCCGTCTTTCTATAAATATTAGTGGGTGGGTGTGGATTGCTGGCTTTGTTGCTGTAAGCGGTTTGGTTGGCTATGTTGTAACATCTTGATTAGTTGATGGAGTACGTACACACACACACACACACACACACACACACAAATAAATATTAATTAATTTGTGGCCAGTAAGATTTTCACTTGTGTTCTTGCAGATCCACCGGGAAGTGGTCCCTGCCCATACTGTCTATGCCCTCAACATTGAAAGGATCATCCTGAAACTCTGGCATCCAAACCATGAAGAGCTTCAGCAAGACAAAATCCATCGGCAGAGGTTGGCTGCGAAGGAAGGCCTCCTAATGTGCTAAGACTGTTTCCAGTGCTGACTTTGGGCTGGACTAATATGTTTTTAATGTGCCAGTTGGCATTTTGACTTTAGAATCTCAGCATTTGCATTATTTTATGAGCACTTCCAGGTAGAAGTGTGAACATGTTTCCCATGGAAATATGACTCAAACTGAAGAGCATATAAGCCCTGATTGCTTAGAAGATCGACTACTTTGCTGGTAACTTTCAACAAACTGAATAGCATTAATTCTGAAAACCTTTCTGTTCCACTAGAAAATGGATATTGCAGCAAAAACCACATTTTTGTTTTCATTCTGTCCTTAATATGTCAGATGATGCTCTGTCAATCTGCAGCACAAAGATGTTCCTACAGTCACCAGATACTTAGGCCATCAAAGCTACTGTTCTGGGTTGTTTTTACAAACATACATTGTAAATATACTACACAAAACTTTGTTTTGTTGGTATTTCTTTTGTATAACTTGGGTTTATTACATATTGGAGAAGTTGGAGTTCATTAAAATAAACTTTATTGTAAGACAATTTTCATTATAAAAATATTTTTTCTTTATAAAAACAACAATATTTAAATCTGTGAAAAGACCTTGAAATACATAATTGTCATTCTGATGATCTTTTTAAGTATATTTTGCCTCTGGGAAAGTAAAAGAATAACCAAGTTGTTTGCTTAGTTATTCAACAGAATTCATAACTCTTTGAAGTGAAATCTCCTTCACCCTACATGTTTCACAGCAGAAATTGAGAATAGAGATTTTTAAAATTTGTGATTCTGCAGTAGTTTGCAATATATCTAAATGAGGTAAAGATTGCCAAACAGAATGGTGAAAAGTTGCTTACCCATAAACGATAGATCCACAAAACCCAGAACTAGTTGAAATTGTACCATAGGAAGCACATTTTTTGTTCTGCAGATCTAGAGGATGCCCAAGTGCAAAGAAAAATCCCCACTTATTTCTAACAAATAAATTATAGAAATAAATCAAAAAGGCTATTTGATTTTACAAAGCTGTGGCACAGTGAAGATCATAGCAGAACATTCATCTTCAATCTGTTGGTCATTTTCTTCAGTGAAAGTGGGAATAGGATTTTATTTTATTTTTACTCAGGGAGGAATTACTGCCATACAGAATAATTTGAATGTGTTCCATGTCAAAGAGGCTTAGAAGAGATACAAGGAAGATGACTTGTCCGTTTCAAAGGAAGAGAGCATAAATATATCTAACAAATAAACTTAATGGCCGGTTCATTCCTGTAATCATGATTCTTCATTACTCAGATGCTAAAAAGAACTCCCGGCACAGATTGTTCATCAAACCTCTCTTCAATCTGTGAAACGGAAGTATTCCATTTCAGGAGCAAAAGATCAGATTGCTCATAAAATACATCTTTCAAAACTCTGGTAAACAAGTTCATTTCCAAACAATTGCTGTTGATGTCAGTGGAAATGTGTTCTGAGGCCCAGTCCTGTATATATTTACTTTGAAATAAAAGTTTCATCTTTCTCAGCTTGTCTTAATCCAAAGTATACATTTACAATTGCAAAAGGATTTGAACTGGGCAGTTTGTGTCTTGCCTAAGTCCATTTGCCCGGATCAAATTCATGGCTAATAAAATTAATTACAAATGTAGAAATGCCCGGTTCAAATCCCATTTTAGCTATTAAATATCACAGTGACCTTAAGCTCTTGATCTTCCATATGCTACATGGAGATAAATAATGATTAATTTTTAAATAATTACAACCACTGGGGAGGCTGATGTCCATAAGATTTGATTAAAAAAGCCAAGATGGGGGAGGTGGGGCTTGACATCGCAACGACACGACATCTTGGGGCTCCAGGATTGCTGTCGATGTCTCTGTTCCTGGATGGTCCTTTTGGACCTAAACTGTTCTGAAGAAACAGTGATAGAGAAGAGCATGTCCTGCTGATCTCAGGGACATTGCAAACTCCCTGATTGATCCAGGAGAAAGTTCTTTTTGCCAGCTACAAGAGAAGCAGTCAAAGTGGCTGCAGAAGGTTGGGACAAGCCCCTGAAACAGAAGCAGTACAGGAGAGACAGTGTGTTGAAATGGTGAGAAAAATATTAGAGAAGGGAAAACCCAAAAGACTTGGCGTTTAAAATAAAATTGAAGACAGAAGAAAATAAGCGGCGAATTAACCTGGTTTAAAACTCGTGTTATCTTTTCTACCTTAACTTTGTTTTCTATGGATGTACTTTTTACAAATGCTTCTTACTTTTAAACTGGATTGGTCTCTTTTTCCTTCTTCCTCTATACTTTTTCCATTTTTTTGTATTCATGGATTAAAAGTTTCTTCTCTCGTAATGGTTGGTCGGAGCGTAATTTTTAAACATTTTTTTCCCTCTTCCGGAGCTTGGAGTTTACAGAGAGAGGCAAAAACAGATGGAAAAGAGGTAACCTGCCATCTAGTGGCTAGAGGCTTGGCAATATTTGATATTACAAAGCTATAGGCTTTGTTTACTGAAAGGATCAGTGGAAAACATTTTGTTTATCCTTTGAAGGAAAGAGAAAGCTTTGATTTGAAAAACTCCACTGAATTTGTTTGAAACCTAAAAAGTCTCAGATGTTTTGGCAGTGGTTATAACCTGGAAAATGGCACAATGTGAAGAAGAAAAGGCACTAACTTTGCAAAAAAATTTCTTAGAAATTCAAAAAGTTTTAATAATCACAGAGAGAATTGAAAAGAGACTTGAAATTATAGATCAAAATGCAGAAAGTATGGGGACAGTGATGAAGTTTGAGGACATAGCTCAAAAAATCACAGACATATGAAAATGATAAGAAAATTGTTGACACTGACAGCAAACAGAGTGGAGGAAAATGACAAGTGTGAAATATGGAAAGGAGAGATCGATGAACCGGAACTTTATTTCAGATGTCAGAACATAGATGAAGAAAGGAGAGAAAATTTGGCAGAAATAATGAGAGTAATCTCGGCAGAAGCACTAATGATAACAAAAGTTAAGCTGATAAAAGGAGCAGCTAGAGGGTTTCGAATCCTTATAAGGCATGCAATGAACAACAAGTTCATAAGAGAAGTCCACATAAGACTTATCAAGAAAACACTTACAATACAGACTTTACAAATGGCAAGAGATATTGGACTACACTATTTCTGGAAGAATACAGGATGATGAAATGAAATGTCACAACAAAATTTAGTTAAATTTAGTTACATTTTGAGTGCTATATACAATGTAATAATAGCTATAGTCAAATGATTAATAATGATAACAAAGCATTTATATATGCTAGATTGATAATATGAAATTGTATACAAACTGTAAGTGAGGATTATGGAAGTGATGTTGAAAAGCCTTTTTATAAAAGATAAACAATTCTATATAGAATAGAATATAAAGATGTAATATCATTGGATGATTTCAGGATGATGTAATGAAATGCCATAATATAAATTTACTTCAAATTTAACATGCCTTATGTTGAAAGGATGTAATAATAGCTAGGCTTAATGGATGTTTATAACAATTTCTATACATGTATATTAGATTGATGATACTAATAATGGGGGGGAAAACATGGAATTGAAAATTATTAGAGAATTATCAATGCTAAAATAATAGAATGACAGAATAGGATTTTAAAAAAACCTTTATTATTGGATATATTGAAGATGATATAATGAATCATTATATATATATATATATATATATATATATATATATATATATATATATATATATATATATATATATTAGACTTATATACCGCTTCATAGGGTTTTCAGCCCTCTCTAAGCGGTTTACAGATTTTTAGC
Organism: Thamnophis sirtalis; assembly: GCF_051295495.1. Lineage (NCBI taxonomy): Eukaryota > Metazoa > Chordata > Lepidosauria > Squamata > Natricidae > Thamnophis > Thamnophis sirtalis. The sequence continues at coordinate 56,639,462 of NW_028261392.1, read as the reverse complement.
AAATTGAGTCAGCAAATTGCCCCCACAGTCTGGGTCCTCATTTCACCCACTTCGGAAGGATGGAAGGCTGAGTCAACCTTGAGCCGGTGAGATTAGAACCGCTGAACTGCAGATAACAGTCAGCTGAAGTGGCCTGCAGTACTGCACCCTAACCACTGCGCCACCTCGGCTCCTATATTTAGAATACCTTGTCTAAATGGAGAAACAATAGTGATAATCAAACAAAGGAAGCATAACAACAATGTATACAAAGATATCTTGATTGACGCTATGTGAATTTTGATAAAATTCAAGCGATGACTATGGAAAGGACTCAGAAAGACCTTGTAACCAATCGACACACTGTGTGTAGTTGAAGAGGCTTTTATGTTATATGTGTTGTGTGTTTGTGTTTGTTTGAAAATAAAATTTTTATTTAAAAAAAAAGCCAAGATGGTGGGAATGACTGCAATCAAGGTTCCATTTTTATAACGTGTAAAAGACGTCTCAAATTTTTGTACTATATTTTGCAGACACTTCTGCAGCTAGTTGTTACATATCTGCAGTAATGCCCTTTTGTTTCCTTTTAGTAGAGAAGGATACTTGTGTTTGTTGGAAAATAGGAGGCTGAAACATTGTAGTTTGAATTCTCTTTTGTGTTTGTTGGAAAATAGAGCCTGGAGTTTCATATTTCATCCTAGAAACATTGCTACTTTATCTAGTCCTAAAACCTATTCAAGTTACTTTAATAGATACCTAATATAGATAGCAATATGTGAAAATGACTGAGTTTATTTCTTCTCTAGATGCACCCAAGCAGATATCACATTGCCCCGAGCTAGTTATACTAGCAACAGTTTCACAGTTACAAATGTGCATTTAGAATATCCATGATTATGATCACAATTAGCCCCACAGGGCAAATTCCATTTATTCTATTTATTTTGTTCCACAAATAGAAGAAAACAATTTGCCCATAATCTGACAGGATGAAAGACGAGGCAAGCCCATTTTAAGTGATTTTGAGTGAGCAGTAATTAATTTGTGGAACACAAAATGAGGGAAGGGCAAAAAAAGTTCCACCTATCTCTGCCCGGTGATTGATCTGTGACTTTCTCATCTCTGCTCCTCTGCTCAGAAACCCTAGGCTGAATGTGATTGGCCAAAGGGGTTGGCTGGGAGTCAAGGCAGCCGCTTTATATCTTTCTGAAAAAAGGCAGGCTGTGTTACATACAGCGAGCGCTTCTGCCTTCTCCCACACCATCTGGTTGTCTTCAAGGACACAATAACCACACGGCAAGATGTGCAAAGGATTAGCAGCCTTACCGCACACATGTCTGGAGAGGTGAGAGAACAAGTTTATGCCTATCAAAGGGATGAGGGTGATGGAGCGAGTGGAGACACTGCAGCAATCTGGCAGAATAAAAACTTAGCCCATCTCTGTGCAGAAGAGATGCCTGACTAAAGAAATGTTGGGAAGTTCTGTTCTCATTTGTTTTGGAGGAATTAAGCAAGTGAACTGACCAAGCTGTAGCCTTTATTCCTCACTGAGCTTGGGATCAGAAAGGTAAACTGCATTTGGATGCATAACCCTAAAAAAAAAAGTATGTTAACTCTAAACCACAGAGGTATTACTTTGGCTACGCTATTATAGACATGAGGTCATCATGACCCCTCGTAAAATTTTCTTAAATCTATGAAAATAATAGGTGGGATATGTTGTTAAATTTGCTTTGCCTAGTTACAGTTTCCATTTATTGATCACATTTACAATTTGGAAAACTGTTGTGGTCACTATGACCTCAGGTCTGTGGTTAAGGGTTAAGACATAGTTAAAGAATAAGGAGCCAAATTCACTCAAAATACTGTTAGGTTTATCGTGGGTGGTGGAATGATGTATTGCACAACATGGGGTTAGTAATACGAACTTCTCATTCAAATTAGCATAATTAAAAGCTTTTTCTTCTTAAGTGAAAATGTAAAAACACTTTGAAAGGAAAATTGTGAACAAGGGAAAGATTGATTCTCAGTCAATCTTTAAAGATATGATGCACTTTAAAACTTCTTATCTCTCTCACACAGAGACACTATTTTACAAGAATATGATGGCAGATAGTTTTACGTGAACAGTTCTTGTTATATTTTGGTTGGCTTTATCTCATTCTTTTAATTACTTTCTTCCCGGCTTCATGCTAAAACCCAAGATATAAGCAGAAGGCTGTTGAGATAAATGTCTTATGACAATTAAATCATCATCCTCATACCATTGTTCAAAAAGTTTTTCAGGGATCACAAGAAACTTTCTTTTAAGTTTCATCCATTATTAAATACAATGAAAAAACAAGATCGTTTTTTGAACTTTCATTCACTCATCCACCTACTTATTCATTTACTTATGCATTTAAACAGTCTATAAACTCTTATACTTATTTGTAGCTATTATAAAGAAGGATACATTTAAATTTAAAATACAGCAGAGGACATTGTCTTCAAGGACTATCATAAAATAGCAGAATTCTATCATGGTATTGGGACTAACCTATATATTTGGGAATGCATTCCAGCAAATCACCATCAGTTTATGAATTGAAATGATATTGGAATTGGAATTTATTGCATTTATATGCCGCCCTTTTCCCCGAAGGGGACTCAGGGCGGCTCACAATCCAAGTCAGGGAAGGGGGTACAGACAAGGGATAAAAAAGACGAACATAACAATACACAATTTAAAAGCACACGACAACCATACCATTGGGGGGGGGAGTTCTTTAGCCCCAGGCCTGTCGGAACAGCCAGGTATATAATCCACATCCAGTGTCAATGAGTTTACTAATTCTCAGTTTCACAACCTGTTTTGCATCAATGCACTAAAAGAACTAAAACTAAAGAAAAGAAGGTTTAAGTGCAATCTCTCTGTATTTCTAGAGACTAGATAAGGAAGGAAAAGAAATTGGTGGTTTAAACAATTGCAGGTCCTGATAAATAAGCACTATGGTAAAATTATGGAATAAAATTAAAAAGAGCAGGATTTTAAAAATGAAACGTATGATGAAGAGTCATGAATTCCAAAAACTTTTCAGCAGGACTTTTAATTAGCCTGAAACTAACCAAAAACTGGTATTAAAACTTGACACTAGCCTATTTTCCCAATGACCCAGCATAATGCAGGAGTAAAGAAACCACTTGAATAACTTTGTTTTAAGGCTATTGGAATCTATAGATTCTGGATCTTCTTCCCGTGTGTGTTTCACTTTCTAAGATTTTACCTACTGTTTATGAGCAATTTTGATTCAGGGATTTTTTTTTCATAGAAGGAATTTGTTTTTTTAGCCATCCTAATTCTTTTTTGCATTATTCCGTATAGGGTTCCTGAAAATATACCTCTGGAAACAAAAGGGTGCAAATAATACATGTCAAACCTCCCTAGATTAAGAGTAGCTTTTTATTTCTGAGTGTGAGTGTTTGCGTGATGACCAATTAATTTTTGCAAACATTCTTCTCTGAGTTATGGCATGGATTATGATGCAAAATAAGATTCCATTGATTGATAGTGGAAAAGCCAAGTCATTTAATTGTTCTCTTATATTTTTTTGCCAGTTGCTTTATTTTATTTATCTTTTAGTGTTTGCTTAATGTCTGAAGACGTGTTTTGTCACAACTTTGGCATCATCAGGGCAATGCTGCTTTGCAATGAAAAGTTTGCCTCGTGGCACGACAAAACCGCGCTACGCAAAATAGCGGAGATTAAATCGCGTCACTAAAGTCGCGACGTCATCATCGCGCGTCATCACCGCGGGGACAACAGCGCGGTGACAGAAGGGCGTTCTACATGCTTCGTTCTTTGCCTCCAAAGGTAGCCCTCCTCCTCCAGCTGACAGCGGCAGCGGGCACGGGGCAAAGCGGGCTGCCCAGCAGCAGCAGCCCGCGGGAAGGGTCCAGCTCAGCCGCGGAGGGCAGCAGGAAGCCCGCGGGGGGCCCTGGCGGCGGAGGAGGACGCAGCAGCGGCAGCGGCTGAGGCTCTCCCGGGGCCGGCGAAGCGGGCTTGCCTGGCAGAGGCAGGCCGCCCTCTTCTTCCTCAACAACATCTCCTTGGATGGGCGGCCGCCGCCACCGGGCAAGCCCGCTTCGCCGGCCCCGGCAGAGCCTCAGCCGCCGCCGCCGCCCGCCCTGCCTCTTCCTCCGGGGGAGGCGCCGGCGGCGGAGGCCGCCCGTCCAAGGAGATGTTGTTGAGGAAGAAGAGGGCAGCCTGCCTCCGCCGGGCAAGCCCGCTTCGCCGGCCCCGGGAGAGCCTCAGCCGCCGCCGCTGCCGCGTCCTCCTCCGCTTCCTGATGCCCCCCGCGGCTGTGCTGGACCCTTCCCGCGGGCTGCTGCTGCTGGGCAGCCCGCTTTGCCCCGTGCCCGCTGCCGCTGTCAGCTGGAGGAGGAGGGCTACCTTTGGAGGCAAAGAACGAAGCATGTAGAACGCCCTTCTGTCACCGCGCTGTTGTTGCGGCGGTAGGGTCGTTTTTTTTATTAGCGCTTTGGACGCCGCGAATTTGCCTCCGCACTTATGTCGGCGCGGATAAGGGCATCGCGGTTTTGTGGTGGAACCAGTTTGCCTATCTGCAGTTCCAGAGAAAGAAATGGAACATGCAATGTTCATATCCATTATGCATATGTGGTATTGTCCTTTATTTCTTAGCATTAAGATCTGACACTTGACCTTGGTGATCACCCATCAATAGGTTTCTTAAAACCAAGTTTAGGACAGTAATAAGAATAGTATTAATGCTTCACTATTAACATCTACCTGGATTTCTTTTTTTGAAATGAACACTGGCACCATTGGGATAGGAAATCTAATTCTCCTGTCCATATGCTTTTGACATGGGACAACTATATTAAAATGTTACACTTTTATCTGCTATTGCTTACTATCTGCTATTGCTTATAAAATGAGAAATAAATCTATCTGGAATCTAGTTGTCACACTGCCAGAGTTTATCGTGTATAATGATTTCAACAATACATTTGATGACGTCCTCCAGTATATTTACAAAATAACTCTACCACAGTGTTTCTCAACCTTGGCAACTTGAAGATGTCCGGACTTCAACTCCCAGAATTTCCCAGCCAGCATTCGCTGGTTGGGGAATTCTGGGAGTTGAAGTCCGGACATCTTCAAGTTGCCAAGGTTGAGAAAAACTGCTCTACCATTACTAGATGCTTCCGTAACTGTTTAAGCAACCTACCCAAATTTGTACATTAAGGGTTAGGCCACCCCAGCTAAGAGGGATAGCAAAATTCTACAGAAGACAGAATCAGGATTCAAAAGGATCTTGGCCAGCTGAAAAAGGCTAATTATTGGGCACAGAATGCCTCTCCCCTAGCCTCCTACAGTCTCTTCCGTTCATCCCCCATCCTCTCAATATTTGCCTTTTCAGGTTATTGCCTTATGGGTCTAATGACAGCTCTGATGTATATAGATATGAGTTTATGTTCTTTTATCCATAAGGTATAAATGGGAAATTGGCACCTAAAAAAGGTGATGGCCTTATTTTAACCCTGTTTAATATATAAAACTAGATTTTTTGGGGGTTGTGTTATCTTTAGAACCTTCAACTGGGGTGTGACCAGTGGTGGGTTTCAAAAATTTTCGGAACCTCTTCTGTAGGTGTGGCCTGCTTTCCGGGTCCACTGGTGGAACCTCTTCTAACCGGTTCAGTAGATTTGACGAACCGGTACTACTGAACTGGTGCGAACTGGTAGGATACCAGTTACACCTATCCTCCGCGAGCTGCACTCGCTTCCCATTGGTCTCCGGACACGCTTCAAGGTGCTAGTCGTTACTTTTAAAGCCCTACATGGTATCGGACCGGGGAGGGCCTTCTCTGTAGCTGCTCCGGCCCTATGGAACGATCTCCCCGTTGAGATCCGGACCCTTACTACCCTCCCGGCCTTCCGCAAAGCGACCAAGACCTGGCTGTTCCGGCAGGCCTGGGGCTGCTGACTTTGTCCAGCCCCACCCTAAGTTGTGAATGTGTGGACCTTTTAATGTTGTTTTGTTTTTTTATGTCTTCCCCTTCCCTTTTTTACTTGTAAGCCGCCCTGAGTCTCTCGGGAGTGAGCGGCATACAAAATAAATAAATAAATAAATAAATAAATAAACAACCCACCTCTGGGTGTGACCCAGTACTACCAAAATGGGCAGAAAAATGTTTTTAAGTACACGACTATCTAAAACAACCAAAGTTAAATTTTCACAGGTATGTGTATGTGCAAATATGTGCATGCACAAAAGTATATGTTCGGTTCTTTATTCTGTAGTTTACAAGACACAAGGTATTATTTCTATTATTATGGCAGGGGCCTGAATACACTTTGTGCCATTTTAACGAGAGCGTCCTTACTCAAGAGACCCTTTGGTCAACAAGGAGCATGGGGACTTAGTCACCCTTTGGCCTATGGAGAAGGCTCATCCTGGGTCAAATGAATAGATTTCTTGGAACAGCTGATTAGGAAAGTGGCTGTAGTATGTGCTGACATCCTCCAAAGAGGTGGATGAGTAAAGCTTTCATTTCAATATCTGAAGAAGAGTTAAAAGGATAACATCTCAAAAACTCTAAGGTTTCCTGCCTATGGAAATAGAAATTAAAGCAACTTAGAAGACTGATAATTAATGACATCAAGAGACTTTCAAGGGCTCCATTAGATATTACATCCTTTGATGATTTACCTTTGAAACACCCAAATAAAAAAAAATAAGTTGCCTGTATGATTGACTTATGTATTGGTTCGGCTATTCTTTACATTTAAAACCACTGTGTATTTTAAACAACTAACCTTTAAA